>NC_060138.1:667869441-668170155 GCF_021461385.2 Schistocerca piceifrons
ACCTTAATTGGTCCAGAAAAGGAATTTGACAATTCTACGTGAAAAAAGCTGTTCTATCTCTTGAAAGGTAGAACAATACTATATATGTACAAAAAACAAAGGGTGAGAATAGGTATTAATAGAGAATTGTGTAAAGAAAAAATTATGAAAGGCGGTATGTCAAGAATGATTGTTATCTTCTCATTTCTTTTATCTTTTTCATCAAAAAAGTGGTGAGGATCTTCAAAGAAAAAACATGAGGAGTTAAAGGGAAAGGAATGTCCGCCTTTGGCATAAGATTTGTACGTTATATTGCCTTAATAGTTAATAGTGAAAAACATGTGTGAAATATACTTTCTCTAAACTTCCAGCATTATAAAATAGTTTTAACTTAAAATTAGCAGTTAATAAACCAAATTCGTGACAATAAGCAAGTAAAAATTGAGAAGGATATCTGACCACAAAACTGAAAGAAATAAAAAAGGAAATTTGATAAATTTTATTATTAAGCTCTTAATTACAGAAGACAACAGATGCGGCACTGAAATCAGAAAACGAATCACCACAGCTAAATGTATTGAAGGAAATTAATCCTTCAGTACAGTAAAGAGAAAATGAATAATTAGTAAAAACGTCCCTATCAGGTGCGGTCCTGTGTGATGGACACTCTCGAATACAGACAAGAAAAGGTTTCAAATGATAAGAATGTGGCTCTGGAGAAGGCTATACGCACCAGTTTGACAGAAAGAAAACCCAATGAAAAGGTTCTGAAAGAGACCAGCCATCAGAGAAACCTCATAACAACGATTCAAAAAGGAAAAGAAGTCCTTTTGGAAATTTATAAAGAATTTTTTTATAAAGAATTTTTCTAAGGTCTAGCCGAAATGAACAAGAAATGACAAGCATAAAACAATGATTGTCGATCTACAATTAAGTAGTGTAAATGAGCGTGTAATTAAAGTGATGACCTCATCTCGTTATGATACGATGAATGAACTTTTAGTTAATTGTAATTTTAAATGTAGAATTCTCAACCAAAAGAACGAAATTAAATTTGCTGCCCAACTCAAAATCAATTAACTGCAATCACATAGTCGACCTGTATCGTTACTTAGATGTAAAAAGCAGTATCAAGAAAAATAGAGAAAAACCTTTTTTGACCTTACATATAGTCCCATAGCAATATGGTATCAATATTGCTGACTAATAAGTATGTATGGACCCAGAAATCCTTTACGTTATTCGAAATGCACTGATGTGGCCAACCTCTACAGCTCTCATAATACTGGAGATAAACTAACTCTATACACATAAACCGGGTGATCAAAAAGTCAGTATAAATTTGAAAACTTAATAAAGCACGGAATAATGTAGATAGAGAGGTAAAAATTGACACACATGCTTCGAATGACATGGGGTTTTATTAGAACAACCCCATATTGCTAGACGCGTGAAAGATCTCGTGCCCGCGTCGTTTAGTGATGATCGTGTGCTCAGCTGCCACTTTCGTCATGCTCGACCTCCCAGGTCCCCAGACCCCAGTCCGTGCGATTATTGGCTTTGGGGTTACCTGAACTCGCAAGTGTATCGTGATCGACCAACATCTCTAGGGATGCTGAAAGACAACATCCGACGCCAATGCCTCACCATAACTCCGGACATGCTTTACAGTGCTGTTCGCAACATTATTCCTCGACTACAGCTATTGTTGAGGAATGATGGTGGACATATTGAGCATTTCCTGTAAAGAACATCATCTTTGCTTTGTCTAACTTCGTTATGCTAATTTTGCTATTCTGATCCGATGAAGCGCCATCTGTCAGACATTTTTTTGAACTTAAGTATTTTTTTGGTTCTAATAAAACCCCATGCCATTCCAAGCATGTGCGTCAATTTTTACCTCTCTATCTATATTATTCCGTGATTTATTCAGTTTTCAAATTTATACTGACTTTTTGATCAACCGGTACATCAACTGTCAATTTCAAGTACCGCTTTTGGGTGTAGTTATTGGGCAATAAGAACAAAAAACGTTTATGAGACGTTGAACTCACATGGTATAATTTTCTTATTTCTTCTTTTACTTCTGCCTTTGTCCAGCAGTTTTTGCAGGCTCGACATGGTTACGATTTGATTTGGCATGGTTAATTGAAGGGGTGGCCAGATGCCCTTCCTGTCGCCACCCCGTACCCCCTGGCACGCAATCAGTGTCTGCGTCTAGTGTAAAACATGAAATAGTGTGAACGTGTTTCAGATGTCTGCATGTCGTGTAACTAAGGCGGGACGTGGGGACCAGCCCGGTATTCACCTATTGGGATCTGAAAATATGCCTAAAAACAACATCCAGGCTGGCCGCCACACCGGCCTTCGTCGTTAATCCGCCGGGTATATTCGACCCGAGTCCGGAGCGCCTACCCGACTCCACGAAGCAGTGCATTAGCACTCTCGGCTGACCTGGCGAGTCGAACTCAGATCGTATAATGGTGGTAGGCAAATCTGATCGCTTCAAAAAAAAGTTTAGTAAAAGGATCACGGAATCTGCGTAACACTAATAATGCACTGAAATAATAGGACCATTTGTGAGTACTTTTCTATAAATAAACTGCCTATTGGCTTCTGTCTCGGGTTCTTCGACCGACGTTCATCTAATGATTTTTCTGACGTTTCGCCAGCACGAGTGGCTGGCATTGTCAAAGCTCCACCCTCCATTGCCGGTGGTGAACTGGAGCCGAGCTCGCGGCCGCAGACTATATGTACCTGGCGCGCCAACGTCCGAGGGCTTCTCCGCGGTCATTTCCGGTGCGGTTCTCCTCTTGCTACTTGCGATGGTCGTTCGCTGCAGTACTGGAAGCCAGGATCCGTTTACCTTAAGGCTTTCCTCTTTCTTGTTGAAACTATTTGCGTGTTTTTGTATTTCTACAGCTTCTCTGAACAAACGCGTGTGATGGTGCTTTTCTACAGCCAGAACTTCCGTGTCGGCGAATTTTATTACGTGGTCGGTCTCATTCAGTGCGTGCTCTACCACGGCCGATTTCTCCACCTGCCACAACCTGCAATGTCGCTTATGCTCTTTGATCCTGGTGTTAATTGATCGTCCAGTCATTCCGACATAAACTTTTCCGCATGTGCATGGTATACGGTGGTGGCCAACTTCTTCATGGAACAATTCGAAGCACAGGCACTGGACTCGGCGACTGGCAAACCTAAGGTGTGGCACAGGTACGTCGATGATACTTTCGTGGTGTGGAGCCATGGCGGAGAACAACTCGGTGACCTCCTAAGACACTTGAACAGCCTCCATGTCAACATAACATTTACCATGGAAGTAGAAAAGGACAAGAAACTGCCATTTCTAGATGTGCTGGTCACAAGGGACGGCGAAAACCTGGGACACAGTTTGTATCGAAAACCGACACACACGGACCGATACCTGCACAAACTGTCAAACTACCACCCGAGCCAGAAAAGAGGCATGATTAATACGATCGTAACGAGAGCAGGACGAATATGTGAGCCGCAACACCTCAAACGAGAAATGCAACACCTGGAAACGGTCCTGAGGAGCAATGGGTACTCCACAAATTATATTAGAAGTGTAACAGAGACAAACACTCGGCGAAGTAAGGAACCAGAAAAAGAAATGTCGGGTACGGCCTTTCTGCCATACATTCACAGAGTGACGGTCAGAATCGGCCGAATATTGCGCAAACACGGCGTAAAGACGATTTTCAAACCGACAAGAAAGATCAAAGAGTGTCTTATATCGGCGAAGGAGAAAAGAGACCCACTTGCAATGTCGGGAATATACCGAATACCATGCACATGCGGAAAAGTTTACGTCGGAATGACTGCTCTGCCGGCCGAAGTGGCCGTGCGGTTAAAGGCGCTGCAGTCTGGGACCGCAAGACCGCTACGGTCGCAGGTTCGAATCCTGCCTCGGGCATGGATGTTTGTGATGTCCTTAGGTTAGTTAGGTTTAACTAGTTCTAAGTTCTAGGGGACTAATGACCTCAGCAGTTGAGTCCCACAGTGCTCAGAGCCATTTGAACCTTGCGCTCTTCGTACGATATTTAAATCAATTCTGAATCTACTGGAACTTTTTTGTATGTAAATGAAAGGTGGTTAACAGACCTGCCTAGTACGCAGGAGATCCCGGGTTCGAATACCGCTCGGGTACACATTTTCACTCGTCACCACTGATTCCACGTAATGTCCCGATGCAGCTGACACCAGTGATCTCCTCCCTTTCCTCTCCTTCCTCCCACTTCTGTCTTCAGTTTGCATAATATGTACCTCATCTGTGGATTCTGCATGGTGTCTGTTCTTTCGGACATGTGTGAAAGAACAGACACCACGCACTCATATAACTTTTTTTTGTAATAACTAGTACAGAGACATTCCCCTGAACCATGAAAAGTTTGATGTCCCCACATTAGTACTAAAAATTCCGTTAAATTTCGGTGATGTCATAAATCAAACAAATTTAACATTTTTAATTCAACTAAATACCTAGGGATTACAATTAGGCCTAACTTAAACAGGAAACATCACGTAGAAAACGTGGAACGAGCGAACAAAATATAGCGTTAGATGTAACTTATAAGATGAAATAAATCTGGCTACACCACGCGGTATTGCTACCCGATATGCGATCCTCACCAGATAGGACTGACAGAGGACATTGAAAATATTCAGACGATAAGCAAGTTGGAGTAACAATCGTTAAAATTAAGACACTTTTCATCGCAGCGATATCTTGTCGTGATACTTCAGTTACCACCTTTCTCCTCCGAATGCGAAAATATTTTGTTCACTCCCACCTACATACGGATAAGTAACCATCGTGATAAAATCAGAGCCCGCACTGAAAGATTTACGTGATTTATACCAATATTAGAATGTCGAACCGTCGAAAAATTGAAAGTGTTTATAGAACTGTGGCAAGAACTTAAGTGTGAAATGCAAAGTACTGATCAGATGTAACATAAATACATTTCTGAACCTTATTCCAGTGTTAAATACTGAAGTAAGAAGTAGAGCACTTGTCCGCTAAAGGCAAAAGTCCTGAGTTTGAGTATTCGTCCGGCACTCAATCCACCAGGAACACTCACACCAGCGCACGCTCCACAATGACCTTAAATGAGAAAGAAGCATGGGTATCATTCAAGCAAGTCGTTACAAAGTTCTTAGGACATGAAAAGAGACCCAGAAGTTTAAAACTTTAGGTTGTTTAATTAGCCTGAAAGTTCACATTTTGAACAGTCACCTCGATTACTTCCGGGACAATATGGGAGATTTTAGTGAGGAGCAAGGAGAGCGTTTTTACCAGGACATTGAACTGATGGAAAAACGCTACCAAGGCCACTGGAACACCAACATGATGGGGGACAACTGTTGGTGACTTCACCGAGACGTTCAGCAAACGACTCATCGGAAAAAAAGCTACACAAGAAGCTTCAAAGAAAAAGAGAAAGAAAATACAAACCAATTCTAGCTGACAAGTGAAACCTCTATTAACACATATCATTGTTTTAAGTAGCTTACTGTAAATACAAACCATGCTTATGTTGTAACAAAGCGTTCCATAAATTTACCTGTTTACCGTATAGCGTAGGATTTTTATGCTATATAGTAAAATGCATTTTGCTCGAAAACTATGGGTGATACAAAGCAACTAAGGATATATTTGGATTCAGCTCATAAAAATCTATAGAGAACAGCTCTCAAAATAAAAAAGTTTTCCAAAAAAATTTTTCGTTGGCCTGTTTAATTTTCGTCTAATTTTTAGATATAGTGCAACACTATGTATTTCTGCGTATTTTTATGTTTCACGTGAAGAATACTCGCCCGTAAGTAATTAAATTTAAAAAAATGTGCCATGAAAGTAGCTAAAAATTTGTAGACATGGATAAAACTTTTATGTATACAATGGAAAGGAAATCGAAAATTTGTTTGTAATACGGAAGAGAAATATTTTATTAACTTGCGTATGAACCCTTCATTGCACAAGATAGGGTCGGCCTTGCTTGAAATCTTAACCCAGTTAGATGGAGACATAAACAGAAAGTTTATAATTCAAATATACTTGCATGTGTGCTAATTAGGAGAGTATTTGATACTGAAGTTAGTGGCAGTTCGTAAACACATATTCGTCATCATCTCGCAGACGGTTTATTTTCGCACCCATGTATACCGGGGGAACGTTTTTTGCTTCTGTACTTTTACCCATGTCACGTTTCGCTGCTACATAACGACACCCGCTGTGTACAGACTCTGCACTTGGACGCCTCCGGCACCTCTCTCAGCTTGCCGCTGTTTTCGTTTGGGCCTTAAGACCAGCCCTGCCTGTACACCGTCACAGCCGTCGTCGTGAGCATTCACAATTTGAAATACACGTCACCGACGCATTTACGGAGTATATTCGCCAGTGGCAACTACTGCAAAATTTTACAAGTGTGCCATAATGTGATGGCCTATAGCTTTTTGACTTAGAAGGGTAGTAACCGTAACTAGATTGAATATATTAATTTTACGTATATAAACTAAACCGTTTAAATGTATTTAAATTTCTTGAGGTTATTTTTGGTCTGTCGTTGGAACTACAAAAATGCGTGAATTTTTCACCAGATGCGTTTCGCTTTATTGAGGTAAAGCATCGTCAGTGGCGGTGATTTTTCGGCTGATTTCTCACTTACATCGGGAAATGTGGTCTGCTAGCACATCGATGTTTTTCTGTTTTTCACACTGATAATTCACAGGCCAACGATGGAAAAAATTTTTTGCTGAAAATACCGTATTCTTATGTTTTTTTATGTTGTGAAACCCAAATATGATACTTAAAAAACTGTATCAGCCACAATTTCTTAACATTTTACAGTTAAATTTATTAAATTAAGCGATTTTTAAACAATTCAACTGCTTTTATATAGTTAAAATAATTTTAAAAGGTGTTTTAATGAATTGAGATGGCATTGGTAGCCTGCTGAAAAACATTTGCTGGCAAAAAAGGTCGATTCTATTTTTGTGTTAACGGATGGTGTTTCGTTTCCTGTCAACGTAACCTCACTTTCCCGTTTCTGTACATGTGCTCAGTACAATGTCTAATCGTGGTTGTAAAAACTCTATTGACAGTTTTTGTTATATTTGTGGTGAATTTGTGATTAAAAAACACCAAAGAAAATTACAGACTTTGTGAAAAAGGTTCATCTATCATACTTTTGATCTAAACTTGGTGATTAAGATAAATCTTGGGCGCCACATAAGGTATGCTATGTGTGTGTGGAAGATCTGAGGAAATGGTCCAAAAAGGAGGAAAAAGCCTTTAGATTCGCTGTTCCTATGACATGTAGGGAGCCAAGAAATCATTCCGATGATTGCTACTTTTGCAGTGTTGATATTAAAGGTCAAAATTCTAAAAACAAGAAAGTAATAAGCTACCCTAACCTTCCGTCCGCCATCCTACTACAGATGGTGTAGATCTGTCTGTTTCTAAACCATCAGATGATGTAAATTCTACTGCAACAGAAGTATTTTCTGATGTACAATGTGATTCAAATGAACCAGATGATGAATTGTATCATAATACAGAAAGTCTAGAGCCCAAATTGTTTACTCAGATAGAGCTTAACGGTATGGTTAGGGATCTTGGCTTAACGAAAGAAAAAGCTGAATTGCTTGGCTCTAGATTAAAAGAAAAGAACTTATTGGCAGTTGGAACCAGCATATACTTGTGTAGAATGAGAGAGCAGCAATTTTCCAAGTTTTTTCAACAAGATGATTTAGTGTACTGCTCATGGACTGCCTGGTCTGATGAATGAGTTTGGTATTGAATACAAAAAGGAAGACTGGAGGCTGTTTACTGATTCATTCAAAACTAGTTTAAAGGCTGTTTTATTACACAATGGTAACATGTATGCATCTATAGCGGTTGGACATTCTGTATATATGAAAGAAAGCTATGAAAACCTAGAAATAGTGCTAAATAATCTAAAAGTAACATGTATTCTCCTTGGTCAGCAAGGTGGCCTTACCAAATTTCCTTGTTTCTTGTGTGAATGGGACACTAGGGCTAGGGATCAACACTGGTGCAGAAAGAACTGGCCTGTGACGGAGTCTTTAAAACCTGGTGAGAACATTCTACGCAAAAACCTTGTAGATCCAAAAATCATGCTCCTGCCACTTCCACATATAAAGTTCGGCCTAATGAAACAGTTTATAAGGGCTTTGCCTAAAGATGGACCATGTTTGAAGTATCTCTGCCAAACGTTTCCACACTTTCAGAAGCTAAACGAAAAGAAGGCGTTTTTGCGGGCCTGACATTAGAAAATTGATGTTTAATGTTAACTTTGAATCCACAATGACCTTAAATGAGAAAGAAGCATGGGTATCATTCAAGCAAGTCGTTACAAAGTTCTTAGGACATGAAAAGAGACCCAGAAGTTTAAAACTTTAGGTTGTTTAATTAGCCTGAAAGTTCACATTTTGAACAGTCACCTCGATTACTTCCGGGACAATATGGGAGATTTTAGTGAGGAGCAAGGAGAGCGTTTTCACCAGGACATTGAAGTGATGTAAAAACGCTACCAAGGCCACTGGAACACCAACATGATGGGGGACAACTGTTGGTGACTTCACTGAGACGTTCAGCAAACGACTCATCGGAAAAAAAGCTGCACAAGAAGCTTCAAAGAAAAAGAGAAAGAAAATACAAACCAATTCTAGCTGACAAGTGAAACCTCTATTAACACATATCATTGTTTTAAGTAGCTTACTGTAAATACAAACCATGCTTATGTTGTAACAAAGCGCTCCATAAATTTACCTGTTCACCGTATAGCGTAGGATTTTTATGCTATATAGTAAAATGCATTTTGCTCGAAAACTATGGGTGATACAAAGCAACTAAGGATATATTTGGATTCAGCTCATAAAAATCTATAAAGATCAGCTCTCAAAATAAAAAGTTTTCCAAAAAAATTTTTCGTTGCCCTGTTTAATTTTCGTCTAATTTTTAGATGTAGTGCAACACTATGTATTTCTCACAACACAATTTAATTCACACCACTGTATTCTGCTTCTTTTCTTTTCTTCAAGTAAAACGCGTCTGGTGAAAAAATCATGCATTTTTGTAGTTGCAACGACAGACCAAAAATACCCTCAACAATTACGGACACTATGGCCACACAAATGAAGTATTTAAATTTTTTTAACAACGCGAGGAATAAAATAAAATGAAAAATAAAATGATGGTAGTAGCATGAATTGAACCTGGGCCGACAAATTGTCAGTCACTGCGCTTGATCGCCACTTTTTAAGAAAAGTAATCCGGTTATCAGAATATTGTCAGACACATACAAAAAACATTGAATGAAAAAAAAAGCCGCGGCCAAAAATCGAACATGGGCCAGCTGTTTGGTGGTTTATCACCTCGACCACTTTTTCTCTCTTTTTAACTAATAAATACAACATATCGACCAACCTCCCGGCAAGTATCCAACACCTGCATCCGTCCTCGGCCAATGTCCTGCCGGGTAAACGTAAGGGCGAGCAGGTTGACGAAGGTGTCCTGCAACTGTACGCAGAATGAATATACTGGCGAAACTCCAAGTGACCGTCTCCTCAAATATCACCGACCACAAAGTGTGTGAAATGACCAACTACGCACATTTCATTATTTTTTGTTCGCAGAAAAAGTCAGTGGTGTAGGCGTCGACAACAGGTCTGGTAAGAAAAGCCAACTGTTTCCAGAGCCAATACCAGTTTGTCATATGTCGACAGCAGGTAAATCAATGCTGTCCATAAGGGCACATTTATTACAACTGTTCGTGTCATTAACCTTAATACGATGTAAACGGTCTCTGGTAAGGTATAGGATTGGAAAGCAGGACACATAGGGTGCTGGAGTGGAATGCTGACCCCATTTTAGGATACAAAAATATATTTTCACCCCGTTAGTTAAAACAGAGCACTGATAACAACACAATGATTAATCGAATTTGCAAATTGTAGTGATCTACACCGGGTTATTCAATTGTATAAAAGCATGAGAATAATTCCAAATTTTTTTAAGAAAAACAGCCTTATGGCCCAACTCTAAATTAATAAAAACTACTTTACACAAATATAACCTTAACATAACTACAGATCTGAGCTGACTAGTGAATATGAAAAATAACAATTTGTAAAGGCTATTAGGTTTCAAAAAATACTGAAATAGCAATACCTCAAGTACGTGAATTAACTATTTTCGAAAACATTTGGCAGTATGATGTCTGATAGCCTGAGAGAACGACACAGCGATCAGCACATTCTCGACGTTTGGCGTTCACATCGGCCGCGAGTCTGAATTCCGTGCTCGAGAGCTCAAGTGACAACAACAAGCAGGAGGGCCTCCGCACACCAATAACAGTTCAAAGTTCCCTAAAATACTAAAACCAACAGCCAAGCACTGGGTAGTACCAAATGCTGGAAGAGGTGTTAAATGTTATAGTGTGACAGCCGCAGTTACTATTAAAGCAATAATATATTAAACAATCTCCAATGAGTTGAAATTTCACTTGATAAATTTACAAACCACAACTAGCTCAAGGTGATAATGACCAGACAATCCACAAACAACTTTAAATACGAAAGCACCAATTGACGGCGCAAAATAGTTACTATTATAGTTACCAACCAAAAGGAAGTTGGCAATTCCAATCCAAATCGGTGGCTGAAATTTTATACAGAGAATAAACTTTGATTCATAAAATTGACCACTTAACATATTAACGATACCAACAATAGACCCGTGGTCAAGGGGTAGCGTCTTTGATTCATAATCAAAACGTCTTCGGTCCCGTGTTCGACCCTCGCCACTGCCTAAAATTTGACAAATAATCAGCATTGGCGGCCGAAGACTTCCGGCATAAGAAGTCAGCCTCATTCTGCCAACGACCTTGTCAAAGAGGGCGGAGGAGCGGATAGAGGTTCAGGGCATTCTCTTGTCCTAGGGGTGGGAAACTGCCCCTAAAGGCGCAATAATCAGCAATGATCAACGACATGAGGATGCAGAAGGCAATGGAAACCACTGCATTAAAGACACGTAACGTGTATCCACAGGACATGTGGCCTGTAACTGAAGAAGTGTCATGATGATCTCTCCATTGGCAAAAGATTAAGGAATAGTCCCCCATTCGGATCTCCGGGAGGGGACTGCCAAGGGGGAGGTTACCATGAGAAAAAGATTGAATAATCTACGAAAGGATAACGTTGTACGAGTCGGGGCGTGGAATGTCAGAAACTTGAACGTGGTAGGGAAACTAAAAAATCTGGAAAGGGAAATGCAAAGGCTCAATCTAGACATAGTAGGGGTCAGTGAAGTGAAGTGGAAGGAAGACAAGGATTTCTGGTCAAATGAGTATCGGGTAATATCAACAGCAGCAGAAAATGGTATAACAGGTGTAGGATTCGTTATGAATAGGAAGGTAGGGCAGAAGGTGTGTTACTGTGAACAGTTCAGTGACCGGGTTGTTCTAATCAGAATCGACAGCAGACCAACACCGACAACGATAATTCAGGTATGCATGCCGACGTCGCAAGCTGAAGATGAACAGATAGAGAAAGTGTATGAGGATATTGAAAGGGTAATGCAGTATGTAAAGGGGGACGAAAATCTAATAGTCATGGGCGACTGGAATGCAGTTGTAGGGGAAGGAGTAGATGATAAGGTTACGGGAGAATATAGGCTTGGGACAAGGAATGAAAGAGGAGAAAGACTAATTGAGTTCTGTAACAAGTTTCAGCTAGTAATAGCGAATACCCTGTCCAAGAATTACAAGAGGAGGAGGTATACTTGGAAAAGGCCGGGAGATACGGGAAGATTTCAATTAAATTACATCATGGTCAAACAGAGATTCCGAAATCAGATACTGGATTGTAAGGCATACCCAGGAGCAGATATAGACTCAGATCACAATATAGTAGTGATGAAGAGTAGGCTGAAGTTCAAGACATTAGTCAGGAAGAATCAATACGGAAGTACTAAGGAATGACGAGATACGTTTGAAGTTCTCTAACGCTATAGATACAGCAATAAGGAATAGCGCAGTAGGCAGTACAGTTGAAGAGGAATGGACATCTCTAAAAAGGGCCATCACAGAAGTTGGGAAGGAGAACATAGGTACAAAGAAGGTAGCTGCGAAGAAACCATGGGTAACAGAAGAAATACTTTAGTTGATTGATGAAAGGAGGAAGTACAAACATATTCCGGGAAAATCAGGAATACAGAAATACAAGTCGCTGAAGAATGAAATAAATAGGAAGTGCAGGGAAGCTAAGCCGAAATGGCTGCAGGAAAAATGTAAAGACATCGAAAAAGATATGATTGTCGGAAGGACAGACTCAGCATACAGGAAAGTCAAAACAACTTTTGGTGACATTAAAAGCAACGGTGGTAACATTAAGAGTGCAACGGGAATTCCACGGTTAAATGCAGAGGAGAGAGCGGATAGGTGGAAAGAATACATTGAAAGCCTCTATGAGGGTGAAGATTTGTCTGATGTGATAGAAGAAGAAACAGGAGTCGATTTAGAAGAGAGAGGGGATCCAGTATTAGAATCGGAATTTAAAAGAGCTTTGGAGGACTTACGGTCAAATAAGGCAGAAGGGATAGATGACATTCCATCAGAATTTCTAAAATCACTGGGGGAAGTGACAACAAAACGACTATTCACGTTGGTGTGTAGAATATATGAGTCTGGCGATATACCATCTGACTTTCGGAAAAGCATCATCCACACAATTCCGAAGACGTCAAGAGCTGACAAGTGCGAGAATTATCGCACAATCAGCTTAACAGCTCATGCATCGAAGCTGCTTACAAGAATAATGTACAGAAGATTGGAAAAGAAAATTGAGAATGCGCTAAGTGACGATCAGTTTGGCTTTAGGAAAAGTAAAGGGACGAGAGAGGCAATTCTGACGTTACGGCCAATAATGGAAGCAAGGCTAAAGAAAAATCAAGACACTTTCATAGGATTTGTCGATCTGGAATAAGCGTTCGACAATATAAAATGGTGCAAGCTGTTCGAGATTCTGAAAAAAGTGGGTGTAAGCTATAGGGAAAGACGGGTCATATACAATATGTACAACAACCAAGAGGGAATAATAAGAGTGGACGGTCAAGAACGAAGTGCTCGTATTAAGAAGGGTGTAAGACAAGGCTGTAGCCTTTCGCCCCTACTCTTCAATCTGTACATCGAGCAAGCAATGATGGAAATAAAAGAAAGGTTGAGGAGTGGAATTAAAATACAAGGTGAAAGGATATCAATGACACGATTCGCTGATGACATTGCTATCCTGAGTGAAAGTGAAGAAGAATTAAATGATCTGCTGAACGGAATGAACAGTCTAATGAGTACACAGTATGGTTTGAGAGCAAATCGGAGAAAGACGAAGGTAATGAGAAGTAGTAGAAATGAGAACAGCGAGAAACTTAACATCAAGATTGATGGTCACGATGTCAATGAAGTTAAGGAATTCTGCTACCTAGGCAGTAAAATAACCAATGACGGACGGAGCAAGCAGGACATCAAAAGCAGACTCGCTATGGCAAAAAAGGCATTTCTGGCCAAGAGAAGTCTACTAATATCAAATACCGGCCTTAATTTGAGGAATAAATTTCTGAGGATGTATGTCTGGAGTACAGCATTGTATGGTAGTGAAACATGGACTGTGGGAAAACCGGAACAGAAGAGAATCGAAGCATTTGAGATATGGTGCTACAGACGAATGTTGAAAATTAGGTGGACTGATAAGGTAAGGAATGAGGAGGTTCTACGCAGAATCGGAGAGGAAAGGAATATGTGGAAAACACTGATAACAAGAAGGGACAGGATGATAGGACATGTGCTAAGACATGAGGGAATGACTTCCATGGTACTAGAGGGAGCGGTAGAGGGCAAAAACTTTAGAGGAAGACAGAGATTGGAATACGTCAAGCAAATAATTGAGGTCGTAGGTTGCAAGTGCTACTCTGAGATGAAGATGTTAGCACAGGAAAGGAATTCGTGGCGGGCCGCATCAAACCAGTCATCCCGGACACACGACCAAGTGGCTTAAGGAATGACTAGCGTAAATGAAAGTGGCTACACGGGACAATCACATCCAGAAGTTCCACCACAAAATGGTTCACTATTTAAAATCAGTTTAGAAATTCGCTGTTAATATGCACGGCAGGGTGAACTCCCGCCGCTCTTCTTAGGATTCGAGATAGACACGACCCTTAAACAGAGCCTATGTTGACGGGTGACTGATTCCGTACTGCAATTCCGCTCGCCACCAGACTCAGACGCTGGAATTTCAATACCGTGCGTCTTCGTAGTACACTAAGTGCCGACTGACTACTCGCGATGCTCCGTGCACTGTCTTCCCTCTGTCAATGCCGCCGACGGAGTCTCCATCGCTGCCCCAGACCGACTCTCCGTCTCGCGAGCCGCGGCCGTCCTAAACAGAGAGCGCTAGCCAACCAGGATTCCGCAATGCGCGTAACTTCGGCAGAGAAACTATCCTGCCAAGAGCATCGCAGGAAGTCACGGCTCAGTCTCTAGTGGATATCAAATTATTTACAATTATATAACAAACAGAGACCACTGCCATGGTATGAACCAGGAGACTAACATTGTTCCACTGAGACGTCCAGGGGCTACGCGGTGACAATAGTTCAATGTGTCTGGGTCAGATGCTCCCTCCCAGAGAGCGAGACAGGACCGGGTCCTACGCACTAGCCGGTTCAGTATGTAGGCAAGCTGACAGCTCAAGGCTAAGTAAAATTCCATGATGTGGCATAGTTAAAATTAATGCGGCCAATATCAACAGGCGGAGCAAGACACGGTCGACGCACAAGTTTGAACAGGTGACCCATGAAGGTATGTGCTCCTGGGTAACAATAAAAACAGTGTGCCGACTGTATAAAGCAGAAGCTTTGATTTGTTGTCACAGAGTCCCAAACACCCTAAGATACGTGGGATGGTCGTGATCGCATAGGGCAAACTAAATATGTAACAGTAAGGCCATCTTTATACAAGATGGTTGAGGGACTTCGGCTGGTCAGCACAAAACGCCAAATCCGAAACACCCTCAGCCCTCTATGTTTCAAATTTTATTTTATTCATGCGACCAGCTTCGGCGTTTCACTACGCCAACTTCAGGCCCTTTACCGACGTGTAGGAAGAATCAAACCTCATATGCAATTGAAATAGGGGCCAGCATTCAGGAACTGCTTTTTTAACCACACGATCCCTTGCTTCCAATCTTCGAAAGTTGTGGTGATAAACTTATAGAAAAGAATGGGAAAAAAAGACATTTGCTAACCTGCATGAAGCAGGATTGTGTTCACAAAGAATCTCTGCATACAATTACTGTGGATTTTGCAGAGACCACAGATGAGATCAATTTTTTGGAAATGAGCAGCGTGTGTTTAGGTTTAGAAATTCTGGAAGCAATTAAGTCGAAGAATATTTTGGGCATGCCTCACCTTATAAGTGTGAAACGCGGCAAGCATTTTCCGTCCCAGTTTCATTAATAATTAGAATATCTTTATCATTCTGAGGCTGACAACTGGGAAATTCGGTATTGTATTCAATCTGCACAAAATCTGCTTAAGAAATTGGAAACAAAGTTTAATAAATGCAGCATGGAGCAAACTAAGACCTCTTTGAAATTACCAACGTTTTCTGTTGCCCAATTACCAATAAAAAATTAAATTATTGCATACTACTGATCCAACATTCGTCTGACAACATAAAGTTGTGAAAACCAACGAGTCTGTGCTGGATGCAGTATTGTATGCATATTAAGCTGCATACATTTTTGAAACTGAGCTAGCTGACATTGCCGTTTGCATCTCAGTGACTAGGTACATGTCTTTCAAGTTCCATATAGTTACTAGGAATTGTCTGGGAACCACCATTAGCACACAACTGAAATGAATGACAAATGCATTTTGTTAATATGATACCAAGACGAAACTCCTTTAGTCGATTAGATAATTATTTGTGCTTCCCCACTTCAGCATTTTTACCATTTGAGCGACAAGTAATGACGTTTCTAAATGGAATGTTTTGTCGTACTAACCTTGAGTGAGTTTCTCATACGAGTTAGCCACAATTGCCTCAATTACAGATGCTGTCATTATTTCAGTGAAACTGGAGAGTTTACTCAACACTTGGCATTCCATTCTAACATGATAGCACACAACAAAGCAAGCAGAACTGACTGAAGTAGTATCGGTACTTTCATCTGTGAAAATGGAGAGTTTTGCTTTTGAAGCTCGGCATTTTTTTATGTGAAGGTGCAATAGCAGTTTTTGTAAGAGTGCTGATTTTGTTACATTTTATAACAACGTTTTGTGTCATCTTAGAATCAGGAAACGCAATTTTTATCATAGAGGTCAAACGGTCAGTTGTATTAAAAGCAATATCATGAGTTGCTAGGAACGGAGCACTTTAAGCACTGGTTCAGTTGTTTGTTTGTCGAACTTTGTCGTGTCTTTAGACAAAAACTTTGTAAAAATTGCGCAACATTTTTCAGCGATACCACTAATTTTGTTAACATGTCTCTTTTGACTGCATGCGGATCTTTAATACAGTTAGAGTAGCTACTGTAAAATCGTTAAAGTGTTTGGATTGTGGCCTTTTTACAATTATTAAGGCCCTCTGCTAGTCATGAACGAAATACTGAGATTTCTCACTTTTTGGTTAGTCACCTCGTTGCATCTCCTTTTCCTTTGGCGTAGGAACACCACACATCTCATCACTACTTGACATTGCAACCTCTTAATAAATTACACAAATTAGCGCTAAATGTTAGTGTTACGTCTGGTTTGAAAAGGCGTGCTACGTACCCAACTTAAGCACAAAGGGCTGAGGAAGAAAAAATGGCTCTGAGCACTATGGGACAACATATGTGGTCATCAGTCCCCTAGAACTTAGAACTACTTAAACCTAACTAACCTAAGGACATCACAAACATCCATGCCCGAGGCAGGATTCAAACCTGCGACCGTAGCAGTCGCTGAGGAAGAGTGTTAAACATTTCACAGCACAGTTATTTGTATAACCACGTGTAATAAAAATCATATACTGCAGGAAGCACCTAGCGGAAATCCATTGTTAGTTAAATATACAAGTATTAAGACGAACTATAACGGACACACAACGCTAAAATGAGCCTTACTGCATAACAAAGTCCCTACGAGGCGTGTGTGTCGGAAGACGTTCTTACACCCAGCTGAATAATCTTAACATGAGTGTAGTTCATTGTTGTCCACGTGCTTCGTAATCACTTGATATATATATAGAGTTTATTTCCGGCTCAGGAACTAAAAATGCCAAAATTAACACTTTTCGCGTATAATCTTTCACTTTGGATCATATATAATACAGCAGTTGAAATCACGGTATGTGTGTCAACTTTATCATACACAAAACAACCATGCACTTAGCCACCGCGCCATTACATCAACCGTACCTCAAAAGTCTCTCAGACTCTATGTTTGTGCACTTTCAAAGAAAAATACTGGTCCGTTGCTGTGAGCAACGTAGCGCTCTTTCCGGAAGGGATAACGTCGCATCAGAGCAAGCACAGTCGGAAACAAGACAGCTGCGTCCCTTCTCTGAGTTGATCGCAGCGCAACTGATCATCATCTCAGCACTCGACACTAGTTTCTAGCTAACGCGGAGAGACCGCTACAAGACGAAGCAGTTCAGATCAGTGACTGACACCACGCAGCTCAAGGCTTTTGCATATCAAAGCGCAGTCTTCAGAATGTTCAAACATGATACCGTACACACGCTTTGTTTCACCAAGTGCCCACCGATTTGCGTCACTTGCACACGCGAAAACTGTCTTAGTTCATCTGTGAATAAAAGCGCCACGCACAGTCCACAGTTCACTCAATCGTAATCACTATCTTTCTGCAGTTCACACCGATACGACACATATTAATTTCAATGTTTTATTCATCTCCTTACAGAAGAAAGCCAACAAAGCCAACACAGCAGCCACGATGTCACGTCAACAATCAGTGTCTCTCCTTCGTCACTGCCCTATCACTGGATTGTTCAGCTTCGATAGCCAAAAACAGGCTCTCTTGTGGCAAATGAACATACAGACGCCTTGAAACGTTTATTTTCTTGTATTATTTCAATCTGTTAACATTCGTTGCTAAACCTGATGAATGAAACGAAACAAAAAGGAAAAAATATTTATATAGGCTCACTAGAGCTATACATTTACAACAGGACAGCAAAAAATAGGGAAGAGAGGGTGCTTGTAGTGACTACGTTTAGACTGTGGAAGATGACGATGACATAAAAAGAGGACATACCACCAAAGTTCTTAAATTAAGTTGAAGAATATAAATATGTTACTCATTAGCTTCTCATCAAATAGACTCAAGCTAATCGTAATTTAACCATAGCTGTCAAAATCTAATATAGTAGAAAAATATTAGTTACTATCAACATATATACATTTTTAATGTTGGATAAGAGGTGCACAATGTAGAACAGGCATGAAAATTCATTTAAGTCTTTCAGCTGTGGGCATAAAATTGTTTCGGTCAGAGTTACTAGGAAAATACAGGTATGTCGTTTTAAGGCGGCAAGCGTTGTGGGAAGCACGTGACTGTAACTGCCTCACATACTGGTTCATTTTCGTAGAATGGGAAAAGAATTCCTAATAACACATTATTAATATATTATAATTAATATAATTATTAAAAATTTCAGTGGCAATTTCTAAAAAAATTAGCTACTTTTTGGTTGCCATTATATTCTATGTTCGTTAACTAATTCGTGATAACCGTCCAATGAAAGTGTGTTCACCAAGAATGCCTTCCCTGGCTCTTACACTCTGGACGTGGAAGGCTGCAGCGTCGACCGTCACCAGCACGTGATGTTAAATTCACCCCGATCCAGACGTCATCAGCAGATGAGCACTGACCAAGTACAAGTACAAGAGAAGTAACAGGCAGCCTGCAGAATGTTACTCTTATCATTCTTGGAGGCAAAGCTCAAAAAAGGATACTCTTTGGTTTATCTATAAAATGGGAAACTCGCTTCAAATGGTTAATTGGTGAAAATGCGTCGTGCGTCTGAATTCGTTATCAGAAATCACGTTCAGTCAGAAGTGTTTTTTTCTTTGTAGCGAAGGCGTGCGTCTCCCCACAGGCTAGAAATGTACACTTGAAAGGCACTACAAGGCAACGAAGCACTTTCCTCATTTTGAAATTCTCCTGATGCCAATTTTTTTCATCTTTCATTCATCTCCCGATTGGGGGGAGGCGGGCACATAGACAACCTATATTTTCTTTTGTGAACTTGTGTTGTGCCCTTGGAACTCATTTTAATTATTCAGTGGAATTTTTCCGTTGATTTTCTGAGTGTCTGTTCATTAGTTACAGCATCTTTCTGCTTGGCACGGTGGTTTCTGGTGCTGACATTTGCCCAAATGCTGAGAGAAAACTCTTTAAAATCTCAGCATAGATCTCTTAGTACTGTTCTTGTTAGTATTTTTGTAGATTGAGTTTTTCATTGTGTACTTTATTCTGTGTTTCCTCTTGTTTTGTGTTTGATAATTCCTTTTATATTTTTTCCTTCATTCCGTGTTTTATTTTCTAGTAGGTGTTTTATCTTTTCCCCCTCTATGCCTGTGGCGTTTAGCGTGGCTTTTTTTGTATAAGAATAGTCTAAAAAAAAGCAGGTTTGGTGGTCATAACGTTTTGGCTGATCAGTCTGTGTACGTGATGTAATTGCAGTAACACTTTATTATAAACTGGCTCCTTTATTTGTTTCTCTTCATAGTAATCAGTTCTCATCTAATATAAATTGAACGTTATGCAACGTTTGTAGTTTGTAAATTTCTAGTGTCACATCAATGTGTATCTCGAAAGATCTCTGAGAGAGAAATTCTTTGGTTGTGATACAGCCATCTTTGCATTCATCTTTCCATTTGGCAAAACTTTTTGGTGACTGTAAGTGGGGCTTTACATTATGTGTGTACATATATACAAAAAAAGTTCTTCATACAGTTTTCGCTACTGCATGAACATTGGCAGTCAGCGCTCCAACGTAACGGGGCAGAATTTTCGACATAACTAACTAAAACACGTTAACTTTAATAATTGATTCACGTCGTTTGAAATCGTTATGAGGTACAATTACAGTTACATAGGCAGTATCGCACTCTATGTTTAGGCTGTAGGACACCACCATCACAAGGAATTTTCACCATATGGGGAAATAAAAAGTGAAAACTAATTTAAACTATAACAAAAATGTATCTTATCGTGAACAAGCCATCTGGTGACGAACCTGCCGCTTCGAAACCGGTAACGGAGCTATTTATGTCATAAAGTAGCATTATAAAAAGTGGCTGGTTGCTGTTATCTTTTCTGCAAGAATCAACCTGTATGTTGTACACAGCCACGGTCTCAAAATTTCATTTTCGATGAAATAACAGATTCAGTTACTTCATCGTCGATATGAAACATCGATTTTTAAACCTCCAACATCGATCTCTGCAAGTTGATTCCATGATGATGTTACAGACTTTCAGGAATTATGGAGAAGGGTTAATGTACGAGAAAAGTCCAGTAATGTGGTGTCTAAAATGCATACCTTGAAGTATATTGGCATTTGTTCGTCTTTGCTGCTGTGAAACGTCTCCTCTACTGGCCAAGTGCTCTTACCTCTTAAGGTACGCATTTTAGATTCCATGTCTACTGGACATATTTTCCTTGTTTTTGTCCATGGTACTTCCTACCAAAACGTGAAAAGCAGAGAGCGTGCAGGTTAAGATATTTGGTTCACAATATCGAAGATGAAGAAGTGCTCATAGCGCTTAAGGCGAGCATTTTACAAGCGATGTTTACTATCCCGGGGCACAGAACCCATTGCATGCTACAGGTTGCATATGTAACGGATTGTAAGGGCAACAAAATTCTGATTTTCAATGTTTCGTATGAATAGTGCCTAAACTTAAAAGTTTAAAACGCTGACATAATCTACTCATTAAGAGGTATACTCTCATGTGAAAGGTTCAACACAGTAAGACAAGTGTTGTTTTTTTAAACTATTTACATCAGGGGCGTCCAAGATTTAGGCTCGCTGACCATGCCCTGGCATGAGTGCCGTAGCGCTCGGCCTTGCTGCGCATTACTCCCCACTGCCCCGCAACACTGTCTGGGCGCTTGGAGAGGAGTGAGGGGGAACTCCAGACGTCCCGCATTTAAATGGCAGTGCAGTCGCACTGGATACGACTTAGTTTCAAAAAATGGTTCAAATGGCTCTGAGCACTATGGGACTTAACTGCCGAGGTCATCAGTCCCCCAGAACTTGGAACTACTTAAACTTAACTAACCTAAGGACATCACACACATCCATGCCCGAGGCAGGATTCGAACCTGCGACCGTAGCGGTGGCGCGGCTCCAGACTGCAGCGCCTAGAACCACTTAGTTTTATATTCCACATTTTTCACCAATACAGATCAGAAACAAAACCAATTTCCGAATTGTTTAATTATTTTTGGAGCGCTGAAGACGTAATATATTTTTTATCTGCAACAAATTGTCGGCTTACAGACATGTACACAATTTCACAGGTTTATGCGTTCAGATTTGCCATGAAATAGTGCTTGTTTTGTTTCATAATCGAAAAAAGGTCTCTCCTACAAATAAGTTGATCGAAATATTGGACCACTTTTGCAACCTCATTATGGAAACATGGAAACTATCTGAGGAAAGTAGTGTAGATGTAGTGAAAGGTTTAACATAAAAGGATTTGTCATTAAAATGGGAATTATCTTTCAGGTCAGTCAGTTACGTCTGTCAAATCGGAAACAAGTTCTTTCAGAAATAAGTTACAATTTCCAACCGTGGGCAGCGAGCAATCAAGTCAACTTAAAATTCGAGGTCAGCAGTTCATTCTGGATATTTTAATTTTCGCTCCTGCAGTCCTTTTTCCTTCATAAATTCCACAATAGTGAGTTTGAAGTCGAGAAACCATTCAAGGCATCCCCCTTGACTTAACCAACGTACTTTTCAGTAATATAAAAAAATCTCCATACTCTTCACTAACGTCCATCGAAAACTGTTGCAACACGGTGGAATAATGTGTGCGAATTCAGTAACTTTACTATTTGTTCCAAGAATTTCTTCACATGCGGCATCCCTGCAAATTTAGCACTAAGTGCTTTTTTTGTACAGAATAATGAATCCCATCTGTCGATCATTGTAATTTTTTGCTCTTTCATTGTCACCTAAATCATTAAATTTTTTCTGTATCTCATTGTAACGTCGTTTCATAGTAAATTTGTAGCACTTGTCTCTTATACAACAATATAATAGATATTGAGAATTCTCTCCCCTCTATTTGTCACCTACATTTATTTTTAAGTGCTTGTGACGATAGATAGCTTGACTGTGCATTTTCGCGCAAACATCTACTGTGAACAATCTTTGCACGACGTACAGATGGCAAAGGGTAAACAGCGCCGACAATACCGAGAAAAAAATGAAATATGGATAGCAACAGTGCTGAAATTTTTCGGTTGTAAATAAACCTTTCTTTAAAAAATAAGTATTTTTATAAGTAAAATTTGCGTTATTTCGAAACGGTATGGCATTATAGAAAATAGGAAATATGATCAGTGCTATTTTAATAACAATGACGAGAGAATCGAGCAACAAACTCATGGAATAAGGTATATGAATTGGTACAGCATTGCTGGGGCAATACTACTGCTGTTGCCGTGTGACGTGGTGCAAGAACTGTCCTCATCTGGTCTATACGGCAGTTTGTCGTTGATATCGCTGAACATCCGTTGTATCGCAGAATGGCACCAAACCTAGCTTGAAAAATATTTTTAAGAAGTGAAGTAACAATGAATTACAAATCTTCATTTTCTTCGAAAGGTTAAAGATTTAACTACCGTTTCTAAGACGTAATAAAAAAAGGAAGGAGATTATGGTAATAGCAATAAATTAGAAACTTAACATTTATTTTTTGTAACTCACAATAAAAATAGGAAATAGGTGATTTGCTGCTGCTGTCTATACGGGGTTGTCCATTGATCGTGACCAGACCAAATATCTCACGAATTAAGCATCAAACAAAAAAAACTACAAAGAACGAAACTTGTCTAGCTTGAAGGGGGAAACCAGATGGCGCTATGGTAGGCCCGCTAGATGGGGCTGCCATAGGTCAAACGGATATCAACTGCGTTTTTTTGAATAAGAACCCCCATTTTTATTACATATTCGTGTAGTACCTAAAGAAATATGATTGTTTTAGTTGGACCACTTTTTTCGTTTTCTGATAGATGGCGTTGTAATAGTCACAAACATATGTCGCACAATTTTAGACGAACAGTTGGTAACAGGTAGATTTTTTAAATTAAAATACAGAACGTAGGTACGTTTGAACATTTTATTTCGGTTGTTCTAATGTGATACATGTACTTTTGTGAACTTATCATTTCTGAGAACGCATGCTGTTACAGCGCGATTACCTGTAAATACCACATTAATACAATAAATGCTCAAAATGATGTCCGTCAACCTCAATGCATTTGGCAATACGTGTAACGACATTTCTCTCAACAGCGAGTAGTTCGCCTTCCGTAATGTTCGCACATGCATTGACAATGCGCTGACGCGTGTTGTCAGGCGTTGTCGGTGGATCACGATAACAAATATCCTTCAATTTTCCCCACAGAAAGAAATCCGGGGACGTCAGATCCGGTGAACGTGCGGGCCATGGTGTGGTGCTTCGACGACCAATCCACCTGTCATGAAATATGCTATTCAATACCGCTTCCTATGTGCCGGACATCCATCATGTTAGAAGTACATCCGAGCGGTCTAAGGCGCTGCAGTAATGGACTGTGCGGCTCAAGCCGGCGGAGGTTCGAGTCCTCCCTCGGGCATGGGTGTGTGTGTGTTTGTCCTTAGGATAATTTAGGTTAAGTAATGTGTAAGCTTAGGGACTGATGACCTCAGCAGTTAAGTCCATTAGATTTCACACACATTTGATCATTTTTTGGAAGTACATCGCCATTCTGTCATGCAATGAAAGATCTTGTAGTAACATCGGTAGAACATTACGTAGGAAATCAGCATACATTGAACCATTTAGACTGCCATCGATAAAATGTGGGCCAATTATCCTTCCTTCCATAATGCCGCACCGTACATTAACCCGCCAAGGTCGCTGAACGTTCCTCTTGTCGCAGCCATCGTGGATTTTCCGTTGCCCAATAGCGCATATTATGCCGGTTTACGTTATCGCTCTTGGTGAATGACGCTTCGTCGCTAAATAGAACGCAGGCAAAAAATCTGTCATCGTCCCGTAATTTCTCTTGTGCCCAATGGCAGAACTGTGCACGACGTTCAAAGTCGTCGCAATGCAATTCCTGGGGCATAGAAATATGGTACGGGTGCAATCGATGTTGATGTAGCATTCTCAACACCGACGTTTTTGAGATTCCCGATTCTCGCGCAATTTGTCTGCTACTGACGTGCGGATTAGACGCGACAGCAGCTAAAACACCTACTTCGGCATCATCATTTGTTGCAGGTCGTGGTTGACGTTTCACATGTGGCTGAACACTTCTTGTTTCCTTAAATAACGTAACTATACAGCGAACGGTCCGGACACTCGGATGATGTCGTCCAGGATACCGAGCAGCATACATGGCACACGGCCGTTCGGCATTTTGATCCCAACAGCCATACATCAACACGATATCGACCTATTCCTCAATTGGTAAACGGTCCATTTTCACACGGTTAGTGTATCACGAAGCAAATACCGTCTGCACTGGCGGAATGTTACGTGATACCGCGTAATTATACGTTTGTGACTATTATTACGGCGCCATCTATCACAAAACGAAAAAAGTGGTCCAACTAAAACATTCATATTTCTTTACGTACTACACGAATATGTAATAAAAATGGGGGTTCCTATTTTAGAAAACGCAGTTGATAACCGTTTGACCTATGGCAGCGCCATGTAGCGGGTCAACCATAGCGCCATCTGGTTTCCCCCTTCAAGGTAGACGAGTTTCGTTCTTTGGAGTTTTTTCGTTTGATGCTTATTTCGTGAAATATTTGACCCGGTCACTATCAATGGAACACCCTGTATACTATCATTTATTTGCTTGTAGCCCTTGAAAACGGAAAAATTGACACGGAAAACAGAGTTCTTCAACTTCATTTTTCACCCTCTAGCACTGACTATTCGTAATGCCCAAATAGTGGTATGGTCCACGACTACAACATGACTTTTGAGCATAGTTTCAAAAAATTGGAGTCGATACGAGAATACTGGTGATTTTTTTCTAGAATTCATCTTACCGCTTTTCTTTGTTAGGTTTCTACGTTTATTACGGGAAATAATAGGTAAGAAAAACCGCAAAACTGTTATTTCAGCAACCGGTTATTGTGAGCGGCTAAAACAGCCAGGTTAAAGTGACGTGAAAAAAAAAAATGATGTAAGGGAAAACTGGTAGTTTCAGCGATAACCACCATCCCCACCTCCAGCACAGAGGCACCTGAGCACGGGGTGCAGTGGGCGGGGCTGAGCTCACTCCATTAGGCTGGTGGGCGCGCCGCCTCACTCACGGTACTCGGCGACTGCACTGCTGCTGTCCCGCTGCTGTCCCGCTGCTGCTGCTGTCGCGCCGCGGCGTGGCGCCCGCCTGCTGGCAGGTAGTCGGCGTTGGCCGCGGCTTATCGCGGTGCACGTGTTATGGTTCCGTTCACCTCACCTCAGCTCAGTTCACAGCTCGGCTCGCGGCAGGCCGCTGGACGGATAGCCGGGCCACGCCAAGGCCGCGCCGGCCGCCCCGGGGCCTGCTCTGCCCGCCTGAATAATGCAGCGGCCGCACGGCCTGCGCGCGCATACGGTCACCGCCCTGGTTCCGAACCCAGAACCCCGAGTCCTGCATCCAGCTGCGCGCCTCTGTCATCCTGCTATAC
Organism: Schistocerca piceifrons; assembly: GCF_021461385.2. Lineage (NCBI taxonomy): Eukaryota > Metazoa > Arthropoda > Insecta > Orthoptera > Acrididae > Schistocerca > Schistocerca piceifrons. The sequence goes on from NC_060138.1 coordinate 667,895,445, forward strand.
GAGAGGGGAAACCGGATTGTTGTCATAAAAAATTTATTGATGAACCTTTTTACAAAATTACTTCAGTCTCCTTCAAAATACTCTCCATTACATGCGATGCACTTGTCAAGTCTCTTTTCCCACTGTTGGAAGCATGTTTGGAACTTTCAAGTTTGATATTATCCAGTGCTCTTTGCGAAGCTGTTTTCACCGCCTCCACATCGTCATAACGCTCCACTTTTAGCGTTTTTTTCATTCGTGGAAACAGGAAAAAGTCACACGGGGCTAGGTCCGGCGAATACGGTGCGTGGGGAACGACAGACCACCTCTGAGATGCCAAATAGTGGGTCACTCGTAAAGCCGTGTGTGCTGGAGCGTTGTCGTGATGCAGAAACCAGTCACCTGATCGCCAAAGTTCCGGGCGTTTCCTCCTCACGTCCTCTCGTAGACGCCTTAAAACATCCAAGTAAAACTGCTGGTTAACAGTCTGGCCAGGGGGTACGAATTCCCGATGCACAATTCCACGAACATCAAAAAAGACAATGATCATCGTCTTCACATTTGACCTCACTTGCCTTGCTTTCTTTTGGTCTGGGAGAGTTGGGAGTCCTCCACTGGCTTGACGCTTGCTTGGTTTCTGGGTCATACCAGTAACACCAACTCTCATCCCCTGTAATGACTTTGTCCAAGAAGTTTGGATCACGTGCAGTCTCTGTTTGCAAGTCCTGACACACATTCAGGAGGATAGTTTTTGCTCCTGTGTGAGAAGGCGCGAACAAATCTGGCAGCAACACGTCTCATGTGCAAATCCTCACTCAAAATCCGCTGGCACGAGCCCCAACTGATTCCTGTCTCTGCTGAAATTTGGTCGATCGTTTGGCGACGATCCACGTTGATCTTATGGCGGATCTTTTCAATGTTCTCCTCATTTCGCGATGTTGAAGGGCGTCCAGAACGAGCATGGTCTTCAACACACATCTCACCACGCTTAAAGCGCCCAAACCACTCGAAAACCTGTGTGCGGCACATAGCGTCCTCCTGCAAAGCTTCCTGAGACATTTGGTGTGTCTCCATTCCAGTTGTTTTAAGCAGGAAACAAAATTTCACACACACTCGTTGTTCTTTTAAAGTTGCCGTAACGACTTCGCAGAGAAGTCAAAGAAACACAATACCACACTTGCACCTCGTATGTACACCTTACGAAACTTGAGGGTTAAAGGGATGCTCTGTTCCTCACAGGTGGAACGTTGGGTTTGCTGTACTCCGTATGGGCGAGACAAGAGCTCTAACAGCTGGCAGCGCAGTTGCCAGCATTTAACAAGTAAGTGCAGTGGGCCAGAGGCTGGCCGTGCGGACAGCGGGATAACAGACCTTCCTCTCTATCCTTTGGCCCAGCGGCAACCAGGGCTACAAATCCTACCATAGCTGCCCTTGTCTGCGAGCAAGACAACAATATCAGGATCCACCACGTCTGACCTCAAAGCAACCATCTCAGTTGCTATTATATTACTTTTTACGCGGAGTGCCCAGATGAACACAGACATGCTTTTTTCCTACCTTCCTCAACAGCGTCGAGAGGTACAGGTGCTGGGAAAAAATATGGAAACACCTCGAGACATGCATGGGTGAACAGGAATCCAGATGTACCCGCGCTTCCAGGTTGCGCTGTTGTATTTGGCCATGAACGGCCCCTGTGCAACGTCATCAATACGTTAAACGTGGTCAGAACAGTTTTCTGTGCAGTTGTGAGTGCATTTTCTCGGAGCAAATGAATTCGAACGTAAGCAAATTGTTGATGCTGATGTACAGAGTCCGCCGGAAAAATTTATACACAACTTAAGGAACGAAAAGTATTACTTATGTTCTTATTTAACATATAATAATTGATCACATATATTGTACAACCTTCAGTTTAGCACATGGTTACGTTAAATGTTCAAAATGTTCACCGTTGGTGGCTATACACATAACAGAAAGACGAGCGGTCACCGCAACTACGTCAGTCAATGATACATTGGAGATCGCTGCACATCTCGCTGTAATCTCCTAGCGAAGTTCCTCCAGGTGCATCGCATACGTCGATAGACGCTATCTTTCACAGTTTCTGTAAGTAAAAGTCCACAGATGCTAGATCTGGCGACCGTGGAGGGAACTCAGTGGTACCTCTTCGTCCAATCCAGTGCCCCGGAAAATTGTCTGCCAGGAAAGCTCGTACGGCTAACTGGTACTGTGGTGGTGCCCCGTCCTGTTGGTAGAAAACCTCTTCATCAGCTCCATAAAGCGCACGTATACCTGGCAAAATTGGTGTGCGTAACATTTCAAGAAACACTCACTTCTCCAGTGGCAGTAGCTTCAAAGTAAAAGTGTCCTACTAAGGCCCTAGATAATAGTCCACCCCACCCAAGAACCCCTGGTACATTGACCGCTTTATCCACATAAACATGCGGATTTTCCGGTGCCCAGTACAAACTGTTATGCCGATTCACGGTTCCATTAAATTTATATTGTGCCTCGTTACTCCATACTACATTCGTCACAAATTGTTCGTCATCAGTTACCACTTGTTGATACCATTCGCATAATTGCATTCGGTGATCAGGATCGTCATCATTAATTGCGTGCAGTAATCGTGGAATGTAAACTTTCCACTTTGCAGCTTTCAGAATTCTTCGTACACTTGTAATGCTAACTCCCACTTCACTTGCACATTGCGTAGCTGACCTCTATGGAGAATTAACAAGCAATTCCAACACGAGAGCCGACGAAGCAGGACTTGTGGCTGTACGCTGTCTTCCTGGTCTTCCGTAGTGATTATCACAAATCGTTCCATGCAATTCAAACTTGTCAATGATGCGTTTAATTGTTAGGCAGGTTGGCGGTTCTGTTTCAAACACCCACCTCCACTGACGTTGCACTTCAGTGGCATTGTCAAACCTGAAAAACCACTTCACAATATATTTTCGTTGCTCGAATGTCAAGCGTGCTCCAGCCACCTCGTTTTCTCAATTCCGAGATGAGAGTTCTAACATCTGTTGAGCCAAAGACCATACTACAACACAATTGTAACTGAAATCGAGCGATAATATCGATATGTCGATTAAACCTGGAAAGAGTGTATACATTTTTCTGGTGGACTCTGTACTTGCTACTTCCGCATCCAAGGGAGTCGAAGAGGCCAAGAGACACCGTATCGAAGATTTCAAATGGTTCAAATGGCTCTGAGCACTATGGGACTTAACATCTGAGGTCATCAGTCCCCTAGAACTTAGGACTACTTAAACCTAACTAAGCTAAGGACATTACGCACATCCATACCCGAGGCAGGATTCGAACCTGCGACCGATGCGGTCGAGCGGTTCCAGACTGAAGTGCTTAGAACCGCTCGGCCACACCGGCCGGCGTATCGAAGATTCATACAGCTTACAGGGAAAGCGGAAAAAGATCGTCCGCTAAGTCACAACGCGGGCGAAAGCACGTGTTATCTGACACGTTTATTCAGTGCAGGAGGGGACCTGTAATTTTGTATTGAAGTCTTCTTTTGAAACCAATTTGTGTGCCAAGATCGCTATCTTATCACAATTACTGGACTACTAGTTTCGGCAGTATGTATTTCCATCCTCAGGTCTGTAAAATGAAATTATGTCAAGGTTACAGGCATACAACCAACAAGATAAAAATGTAGAAGGGCATACACAACACTTTAATGACAAAGGTTACAGAAATAAGATCGAAAAATTTTCACAGTAAACCACAGAACTGAAGTCAACAAAGACCCGACCGAGGGCTTACATAATGCTATTACGAAGAAAACAGACAGTTTGAGTTTTTTGTTTACAGAGTTAGAAAAAAGTCTACGAAAATGATGAATGTTCCTTTACCATGTTTACGTTCCCAGGTTAAGGCACACAAGCCATGTAAGTCAATACGTCCGATATCTGACAACAGATCATAGCCTAAGTAAGAGTTAAACAAGTTTCTCAGTAAAAAATTGAAAGACTCGCATATCTGCAAAAATACCACCAACGCACAGAACAGTTATGAGCTCACAAAGTTCTCACGAAATGTTACTGTACCAGACGTGTCCTTGGACGTAATTAATTTATACACAAACGTATTTGTCCATGAGTGGTTATATGTCATTAAAGACAATTTGTTATCCCCATAAAAGCTTAATCAACAGTGGATTTAATCGAGCTACTTGAAATATTCTTGTCACTTAATTATTTAAAATTTAATAACAAAATTTACTATCAGAACGAAGGATTGGTGATGGGTAATAGCTTATCTGGTACATTGGCAGAAATAGAAAATAAATTCTTTTCCAAATATAACAACACTATGGCAAAACAATCTATTACAAATGATACATTGATGATGTAATGGTTGTTTCTAATGGTACTGGTGATGAGCTGCATAACTATCTAGCGGCGCTGAACACCGTGCATCCCAAGATAAGGTTCACTTTCGAACTTGAAGACAAAAAGTCCATCAACTTTTTAGATCTAACTACTAAAAAATTTAAACGGTAAGCACAGCTTCTATATTTGGAGAAAGCCGCGTTGTACAGACATTATAATTAATGCTACATCATGCCATCTGGAGATATATATGTTAGCATTTTTTTTCACAGTTTGATACACACAGACTATTTCGGTTAACCATTGACGAGCCTAACATGAAATGAGAGCGGGCTACGCTTGAAGAAATAGTTATCACAAACGGATACCATGAAAACTCCTTAACTAATAATTACAATACGCTGAAACCTAATAGATTACAAACGACTGACAATAGGCACACACAAGAGGAAAACAAAGATAAGAGTAAGTATGTCACGATGTCCTGCAAAGGAGAAAAGCTGATAAAATTGAGTATATATTTCGGAAGTCGAATGTCAGGTTAGCCTGCAGAACATACAACACTATTAAACGCGACATTGGTGGTAAATACTATACCGGTCAGACGCGGCGGTCCTTCGCCACAAGGTATCTGGAACACATCAACAGCAGTAACAGAACTGCCTTTGGATTCAATTTTAAAAATGGCGAGCATAAAGTAGCAGATATTCAGCAGAGTATGACCGTCATCCATATCGCCCCAAAGAGGAGAAAATTGTACCACTTAGAAGAAATAAAGCCTTATACCAACAGCAAAAGAGGATCTACACAAATCCTTAACAACCATTTAGATGTCAACAAGATGAACTTCTTTTGTTGCTTCTATAATTTATTATAACATTTCGGTCAGTTACAAGTTTATGTGGTTATGGGAGGGTAAAAAGATGGTAGGCTGTAGCCCACACCAACATTTATTTTTGTTTGCACCGATTAAAAGGTAAAAGTGTTACTCGTTATCCTATGATCCCAAACCATATTTGTTTTCGGGTTGATCTGACTTAGGCATCGGTCTACGCCCAAAACGATATGTTTTAGGAAGCTATTTCGTGTTATTTGGTCGTAACGCGGTTAATAGACCTCGAAGCTTGCTTGTTTGGACCGAGACTTCGAACTACTTAGTAACAGTACGTAGGGACAAGAGTTTTTATAGACAATCAGTTCCACTACCATTCATGGTACAACAAATAGAGCCATGTTTCATTAACCAAAAGATTACAAGCTGACTTAGTGATGAGGCTACATATACTATCATACACACATGCTTGATTGTTTTGACATAGATCTCGAGCTACATTATAACAGTACAGAAGGCCAAATGGTTGTTTTTAATCAGTTCTACTACCATTCTTATCTCAAAAAATAGGGGTGAGTTTCATTAAACAAGCATAGTAAGATGAGGTAATGATACCAAAGATTATATATATGGAGTATTACACATTTTAGCATTTATTTGCTTGTCATTTAGTGTATGTCCACAACTATTTTAGGCATGGTAGCGACTTAGCGAGGAAAAAGTTGATATGTAAATAACATTCTCCAAGATTCCTGAAAGTACTTTTTTTATCATTTTTACAAGTTTGAGCGGTTATTTAGGCCTCGTGGTGGGTCTAAGTTAGTCCTCGGACTATGCAACTTGGATTGCTTTGCGTGCTGTTCCTCCCATAAGCTATGCCCAGATGGTTACCATTGCCATACCACATCGATGTCCTTGGAAAGTTTTTAATAAAATGTTGGTCGCTACGTGACTAACAGACCTCTAACCTGAGTACTCTGGTATTGACCTTAAGCTACATCGTAACAGTGCGCTGGGCCAAGGAATCTTCTAGTGATAGTTCCCCTACCAATCTTATTACAACAAAATGCGAGTGACAGTCAATAATCTTAAGATTAGTAGCCGAGTTAAGGCAACCATAAGCTACACATTAAAGTTTTGTGCCCTTCAGTAGTTCTTCCTTGTTACTTAGAAAGTATGCATTACTTTATGCATGTCATCATTACACGGTTTCTTCAAGTATGAAATCAATGCTCTTCATTGTCATAGTCAGTTTTACCATTAGTACTCTCTTGGCGTGTAATGTATGACCTAGGCCTCGAGCTAACGATAGTGACTCCGATTTCGTCAAATGGCTAGCGTATTAATGGAAGGTTATCTCGTGATTTACGTCAAGCCACAGTATCAATAAAAGATTCTAACAGTATGTTGCTTATGTATTAGATCTCACAACACAGTGCTTAAAATGCAAGCTACTGACATATACATAATTCATAAATCCAGGTGTACATCACAGATACAATACGGTATTAAATTAAAAGAAATATTTTTCGGCTCATGTTGACTGATGTAGGATGTAAAAATAAGGTATCGTTGCTGTTATACACAGTGTCTCAAACCTTTTAAGTGAAACTGGAGCAGGTGATAGTGGGTCCACAGCCTCTTGTATTGAGGCAGGGAGCCAATGGTCGGAAATGACACAGCTTAAACAGCATAACAATAACGTAGCTCATAGTAGTTTTCAACGACGACCACCAGTCTTAACGCATGTATTGTGACGGTGCATGCAGTTCCGCTGCACTCTCGCAAAGATATCGGGTGTCTGTTGAACACCGAAACAGATAGCAGGTGACAAATAGCTTACACCGCTGACCACCAAGCAGGTATACTGCACACAACTTAGCTCATAGCAAGTGTGTCACGTGACGTCCTTACGCTTCGCCCGGTGCATTAACCAGTGCCGCACGCACACCACTATCTCTGGTGTCAACTGTCCACTGCACCAGAGAGCTCGCGATGTGTCCATGGCGAAGAACTGCTTGTTAGGGTCCGAGGGGCCTGTCTCCAGGTACAGCAGACACCAGGGATCTTCGAGTGAGTGCGGCACAACTTATGCGCCGTTCCCATGCGTGCATTGAGACTGGTCGCCATTACTTTGAACAATTACTATTAGCTATGTTGTTTTTATGCAGTGTATCACGTGTTTCAGCTTGAGACAAAAGTTTGAGACACAGTGTATAACGTAGTCGGCTGACAGGTGTGGAATGGAATTGAAGTCCCATGCTTCTTGACAGAGCGTAGGGGAACGAGGCAAGATGCTAATGGAGGTGGTTTGCCGTTGCCTTCCTCCGACCGTAATGGGAATGATGTTGAATACGTCACAACAACACTCAGTCATCTCCGGGCAGGTGAAAATCCCTGACCCCGCCGGGAACTGAACCGGGCCCCGTGCTCGGGAAGCGAGAACGCTACAGCGAGGCCACGACCTGCGGACTCTGTTAAGTGTAACTTTTGTTAACTTCTCTCATAAATAGTCTTACCATTTATTCTCAGAAATGGTGCCTAATGATGATAAGCCAATTGTAATTTTACGCATACAGTAAAGGCACTTTGATGTAAAGATGAACAAAAGTAAAATAAAATAAAAGGCATATTTTACATGTAGCTCTGTACTGGTACATATTTTTAGTAGAAAGTATTTATACATGAATTCTACACTCCTGGAAATGGAAAAAAGAACACATTGACACTGGTGTGTCAGACCCACCATACTTGCTCCGGACACTGCGAGAGGGCTGTACAAGCAATGATCACACGCACGGCACAGCGGACACACCAGGAACCGCGGTGTTGGCCGTCGAATGGCGCTAGCTGCGCAGCATTTGTGCACCGCCGCCGTCAGTGTCAGCCAGTTTGCCGTGGCATACGGAGCTCCATCGCAGTCTTTAACACTGGTAGCATGCCGCGACAGCGTGGACGTGAACCGTATGTGCAGTTGACGGACTTTGAGCGAGGGCGTATAGTGGGCATGCGGGAGGCCGGGTGGACGTACCGCCGAATTGCTCAACACGTGGGGCGTGAGGTCTCCACAGTACATCGATGTTGTCGCCAGTGGTCGGCGGAAAGTGCACGTGCCCGTCGACCTGGGACCGGACCGCAGCGACGCACGGATGCACGCCAAGACCGTAGGATCCTACGCAGTGCCGTAGGGGACCGCACCGCCACTTCCCAGCAAATTAGGGACACTGTTGCTCCTGGGGTATCGGCGAGGACCATTCGCAACCGTCTCCATGAAGCTGGGCTACGGTCCCGCACACCGTTAGGCCGTCTTCCGCTCATGCCCCAACATCGTGCAGCCGCCTCCAGTGGTGTCGCGACAGGCGTGAATGCAGGGACGAATGGAGACGTGTCGTCTTCAGCGATGAGAGTCGCTTCTGCCTTGGTGCCAATGATGGTCGTATGCGTGTTTGGCGCCGTGCAGGTGAGCGCCACAATCAGGACTGCATACGACCGAGGCACACAAGGCCAACACCCGGCATCATGGTGTGGGGAGCGATCTCCTACACTGGCCGTACCCCACTGGTGATCGTCGAGGGGACACTGAATAGTGCACGGTACATCCAAACCGTAATCGAACCCATCGTTCTACCATTCCTAGACCGGCAAGGGAACTTGCTGTTCCAACAGGACAATGCACGTCCGCATGTATCCCGTGCCACCCAACGTGCTCTAGAAGGTGTAAGTCAACTACCCTGGCCAGCAAGATCTGTCCCCCATTGAGCATGTTTGGGACTGGATGAAGCGTCGTCTCACGTGGTCTGCACGTCCAGCACGAACGCTGGTCCAACTGAGGCGCCAGGTGGAAATGGCATGGCAAGCCGTTCCACAGGACTACATCCAGCATCTCTACGATCGTCTCCATGGGAGAATAGCAGCCTGCATTGCTGCGAAAGGTGGATATACACTGTACTAGTGCCGACATTGTGCATGTTCTGTTGCCTGTGTCTATGTGGCTGTGGTTCTGTCAGTGTGATCATGTGATGTATCTGACCCCAGGAATGTGTCAATAAAGTTTCCCCTTCCTGGGACAATGAATTCACGGTGTTCTTATTTCAATTTCCAGGAGTGTATTTTTTATTACTATCTTATATTATGTGGTGGCTTGTTTTACAATTGCTTATTACATAATTGTTAATTTTTATGACTCGCTTGTAGCGTAAGCGACCAATAATGTCAAATCCTATTTCATTGTTGTGTAAATGTCGACTGTGTAGCTTTCCCCTAAAACTAATTCTATTACATAAATAGTATGGTATGAACTTAGTAATCTATTTAATATATTATGTCATCGCTGCGATACAACTAGTTTTATTTTTATCTGATGGTGTAGGCAGCCATCCATGACAATTTACGGCATTCTGTTTCTTTTATATGCAAATTTGCGTTATGATTACTTGATGTATACTGCTTTGATGTTACGTTCCTCCTTTTAGTTCCGGTGTGAAACAAGAATGTGATCCTGTTATATTAATTGTAATTGCCGTCATGACCAGACCGCCATCTGGGGGGATCTCTCAGCACCAGCCTCCGTTACACTACAAATCCAGTTGTCAGATACTTTTGTTGGTTGGTCGATTTGGGAGAGTGGACCAAGCAGCTAAGTCATCGGTGTCATGGGATTAGGGAAGAACGAGGAAGGAATTCCGCCGTGCACTTTTAGAGTAACCATCCCGGCATTTGCCTGGAGCGATTTAGGGAAATCACAGAAAACCTAAATCAGACTGGCTGGACGCGAGGTTGAACCGTCGCCCTCCCAAGTGCGAGTCCAGTGTGCTAACCACTGCACCACATCGCTCGGTCGTCAGTTACTTTGCCGTAGCCAACATGGCTTTAAATCATGAAGCGGCAAGATGTGGCATGTATCTATCTTGTTCATACCATGCATACACAGATTTGTACATACTTTGTGATACAACATGTGGCATGTCATTGTAATGCCCCGACTTTTTTACGATATGTTTTTGTTTAAAAATTTGGACTTATTAGAGGTATTCATTGTTATATGTTCACTTTGAATTGCATCCGCCCATATGAGTAGAATTTTATGATAGTTCTTATTTTACAGCATATTGTACAGTCCTCGTGTGACAGGGCGGTTAATACATCGTATGATATAATTGCCACTGCTTGGTTTTATGGATTTATAACTTTTGTCACTGAAGTGTTGTACGTACCCTATTATATTTTAATCTCTTTGACATTAAGCCTGTAGCCTCGGCCTTTTTTTTTAATATAGATCTGAGCATGGTAATGCATGCTGCCGAAACCAGTAATTCAATAACGTTATTAACATGGCGATCTTGGCAAATAAACTGGATTTCAAAAGAAGACTACAATACGAAAGTCTTCGTGTGCTGAGTGATCATGACACCGTCAGTGAATTGTGACACAAAGATTGTGACACAAGACAAGAGGACGACAGCTGCGCAAGTCACCAGAAAACTGAATTTCGCACTTTAAAACCCTGTCAGCAACAAAACATCTCGAAGTGAGCTCTATAAGCAGGGAATTCCAGAACCACTCATCAGTAATGCAAATACCAGTAACGGGAAAATGTGACGCCGAAGCCATAAAAGTTGGACTACGGAGCAAAGGCAGAAAAGGTAACTTTGTCGGATGAATCTTGGTTCACACTGTTTCCAACTTCAGGCAGAGTTTACAACCCAGGAGTGAAATACGTCGGGAGGATTTTGTGATGATTTGGGCAGCCATATCGTGGTATTCCATGGACTCCATCATTACTCTGCTAGGTCGCATTACCGCAGAGGATTATGTTACCGTACTGGCAGATCAGGTGCATCTCATGATAAAAATTCTTATTCCCCAGGGGTGGTACTGTGTTCCAAGACTACAGGTCCCCTCTTCACACAGCTAGCATCGTACATGAATGATTTAGTGAGCACGAGGATAAATTGCCGCATCTCCACTGGCTACTACCCTCACCATATCTCAATATTATTGAGCCTTTGTGGTCTAATCTGCAGATTATGTTGTGTGATCGCTGTGCACCTCCATTAACGTTATCTGAACTTGTAACTATTTCGCAACAAGTATGGTGTAAGATCCCCACTGTAAAACGTACAGGACCCGTATTTATCCATTTCGAGACATTTATAAGCTATTTTGAATGTGAACGGTTTCCCTGCATCATATTAGACATGGTCGTGTGTTTTTGTTGTTACATACTTTTGTCCAACACCTTAGTCACAAACAGCCTGTCTGACAGAACTTGTAAAATCAGTAACCGGTACAAGATTTAAACCTTTTCATATAAAGCTGCGTCGTCCGAAACTTTCTCCGGGAGATTGGCCGCAAAACGTCGAGATATTTATGACACTCCAACCCACAGAAACGTTCAGTCTGAACGGAATGCTGGGCGGTTAGTGAAAAAAGATGTCCGTCCAACCACTCCCAAGAAAATATCGAAATTTTCGAAACAGTTGTTAAAATAAGCAAAAATAATTCGAAGATGTTGAAAAAAATCAGCCAACAAGTTGCAAAACAATGGTTTATGAGCCCTTGACCTAAGTTTCGGTATTTCTGAAACTATATGCTTCAGAAGGAGTGGTCCTTGTTACATCACATGATGGTACATTAGATTAGCTAAAGCCGAACGGTCTTCTCATGTATAAAATTGACAAAACAAGAATTATCCCAAGCCATGGCTTTAGATAGCAGCCAGATTACGTTTAGCGTAGTTCAGAATGAATGCTCACTGGTAAATGCCCGTTGGTAGAGGCTTTTTTCTTTTTTTTCTTTTTTTTTTTTTGTCATCAGTCTACTGACTGGTTTGATGCGGCCCGCCACCAATTCCTTTCCTGTGGTAACCTCCTCATCTCAGAGTAGCACTTGCAACCTACGTCCTCAATTATTTGCTTGACGTATTCCAATCTCTGTCTTCCTTTACGGTTTTTGCCCTCTACAGCTCCCTCTAGTACCATGCAAGTCATTCCCTCATGTCTTAGCAGATGTCCTATCATCCTGTCCCTTCTCCTTATCAGTGTTTTCCACATATTCTTTTCCTGTCCGATTCTGCGTAGAACCTCCTCATTCCTTACCTTATCAGTCCACCTAATTTTCAACATTCGCCTACAGCACCACATCTCAAATGCTTCGATTCTCTTCTGTTCCGGTTTTCCCACAGTCCATGTTTCACTACCATACAATGCTGTACTCCAGACGTACATCCTCAGAAATTTATTCCTCACATTAAGGCCGGTATTTGATATTAGTAGATTTCTCTTGGCCAGAAATGCCTTTTTTGCCATAGCGAGTCTGCTTTTGATGTCCTCCTTGCTCCGTCCGTCATTGGTTATTTTACTGTCTAGGTAGCAGAATTCCTTAACTTCATTGACTTCGTGACCATCAATCCTGATGTTAAGTTTCTCGCTGTTCTCATTTCTACTACTTCTCATTACCTTCGTCTTTCTCCGATTTACTCTCAAACCATACTGTGTACTCATTAGACTGTTCAATCCGTTCAGCAGATCATTTAATTCTTCTTCACTTTCACTCAGGATAGCAATGTCATCAGCGAATCGTATCATTGATATCCTTTCACCATGTATTTTAATTCCACTCCTGAACCTTTCTTTTATTTCCATCATTGCTTCCTCGATGTACAGATTGAAGAGTAGGGGCGAAAGGCTACAGCCTTGTCTTACACCCTTTTTAATACGAGCACTTCGTTCTTGATCGTCCACTCTTATTATTCCCTCTTGGTTGTTGTACATATTGTATATGACCCGTCTCTCCCTATAGTAAACAGGAAACACAGGATAAAATATTTGCGTAACTGTACATCATACCAGAGACAAAGGCCAACTGCATTTAATATTTCTAGAAATATCTAAACCTAGGACAACGGCTAGTAAGTCTTTGCTTGGAACTGTTAGGCTGATTTTTTCAGTCTCTTCAGATTTACATAACTGGTGGTTCGCAGCCATGTTTAAGATTCTGAAATAATTCCTTAGAAATAAAATCCAATTGTCGGCGACTATAATGACTTCTCTCACGTCAAGAGCTAGACCAATGCGTAGCTTGATGCGATTAGTGGTAGGTAAATTAGAATGAGGCACAATTTTGGAAAAAGTTGTGACAACATTATGGTTTCAACACCTAAAGCGGACCTCGCAGTCCTGCTCTGCTGTTGCCGAGTCTACCCAACCACACCCCAGAGACAATGTGAAACTGGACTTGCTCTCGGGTTATAAAATGTTCAAACAACTTACGGAAATGCAGCCGGGGGACAACTTTGAAACCTTCGACATTTCGACATGAGCAAACCCAGTCATTTTCAAGGCACAAATGACACATGAAAGCTCTGTCCAAGGAAATTTAAAACTTCAGTATGGATTGCATATGCCGAAAGACGAAACGCAAACACTTACCTGTCTTGATCTATTGTCTGTGGTGATACGAAACCTGCCTCACGATTGAGACGATAAACAGCAGCAAATCTGATTATAAGAACATTTCCTCTCTTGTGACACATTTTTATACGTTCGTAGAGCCACCCGTGGACTATAATTTGTGCGGCCACACATAAATATCATACGCCTGTTTCCGACTTGAAAATCATAAATGGAATTCTTATCAGGTAGTTTGTATATTCAATTGTTAAGATACAAAGTTAATTATTTGTTACAAGCTTCAGTTGTTCGACTTTACTTGGGAACTTCCATCAGGAGCTAACAAATGCATTTCGGACATTTGTGTGTGTGTGTGTGTGTGTGTGTGTGTGTGTGTGTTAATGTCGAGTTTTTCTTGCTATTTTGTTTGTAATGCTCTTAGAAATTTTGTGACAATATTGCTGATACAGAATCGGTCTCTAGGCATTGTGAAAATAATGATAACACCATCTGTGCCAAATGACGCAACGGACCCCTTATTTAGGATATAGTTATAAAACTAGTTATAAAACTAGTTTCGAAGGAAGTCCTTGCGCATTTTTAAGAGCGACGTCTACAATTACGTACAGTATCCGCAGTTGTTCAAAGTAATATTATTCTCCGAACAGGTGTAAAATATCACAGAAACAGCATAACTATATTTGTCCTTGTGTAACATATACGGCGGTTCTCCGATTAAAAATGTACTTGAATGCAGTTTTTATAAGAAATGACGTTTTTTGATAACTTTCAAAATCTAATGCTCAGACAAATCATAGTTAATGTCATCTTGACAATAATTTTCCGGTACGTCGTCCCTCATCAGATTAGAAGACCTAAAATGTGGAGAATAACGCTCTTCGAAAATGACTAAAATCTCGAAATCCATTACTGCGGGATAAAACATCTGTGATTACGACTGGAAAAAGGCCAGTATACGATAAATGTAAACCACCGTTGCGTGTTGCTACTGATGCGTGCGACAAATAAACAGTTACAGATTGCTAGAAAATATATGATGAAAAAAAAAGAGAATCGAGTCTTTGAGATGTGGCGCTATAGGATATTGAAAATTACGTGGACTGAATGTAACAGCTACGCCCTTATTTATATATTGTGTTTCCTGTCAACAACTGTTATACAATTGAAAGGTAAATGAGTCATGTACCTCTAATCAGCGTTGATGTATCACAGATGTGCCTGTTGTCACAGGCGTTCTGATATTGTCTCTAATGCCGGCTGGCGTAAAAAATTGTTTACGATTTAACGTGTTGTACTGTCTGGGCCAGGTTGGGCACTGATGTCATAGTTGAACGAGTAAAAGCGAGAAGTTACTGTGTATCGATGTTAAAGTACGAGGGCGTGTTAAAAAGTAATGCCTCAGAATTTTTAATGTGTAAAATCTTAAAGCTTTTTAAATGAGACAGACGTTATTAAAATTCTACATCTTTACTTATCACGTCTACATATTTATTTATCAACGTAGTCATCCTGGCAGAGAACGAATTTCTCTCAACGGGAGACCGATGTTGTTGCTACGTTCATTGTAGAACATTCGACTTCGTTGGCGAAGCCACATCCTCACCTCTGATTATACCTCTTCATCCCTATCGGAGTGAACTCCTCGAAGGTATTCTCTAAGTTTTGGAAACAGATAGGGCCAGTCGGAACTGTACGGAACATGATCGATGACAGTGAACCCAAGGCGTCGGATTGCTGCAGATGTCGCACCACCTGTGTAGTCTGGCACTGTCGCGCTGAAGGACAGGATGCTCCATCCGCGGACGAACTGTTCTGCGATTAGTAACTCAATTACAGCAAGCTCGTTCTCACGCACCGATATAATTACGTTACTCACCACCATGTTACACGCTACAATTCGGAGCTTTCCGGCAGTTGAGGGATGTAAATGTGTAGACATGAAAAATATAGTTGTAGAATGTTAACAACGTTTGTTTTATTCCAAAAGCTTCAAGAGTGCTCACATAAAAAATTCGGGGCATTACTTTCCGGCACGCCGTCGTCTTTTTTTGCCCAGCGATTGTTGTATATCCAACTCAAGAAATGCCAGAAAATATTAATACAAATCTACGTACCTATTTCAGAAGCAACCGTACGGTGTGTGGTGGAGAGTACATTGTGCACCAACATCAGTGTCTCCTCTTGCTGTTTCATTCGTGGATGGTGCAGGATAGAAGAATTTTCAGCTCCATCTGTACACGACTGATTTTTCTAATTGTTCTCTCGTGAACATTACGTGAGTTGAGTGTTGGATTATGTAGCTTAATAGCTCGAGGGGGAGGGGGTGCAGTGTGGGTTCTCAGAATTTCTAGAGTAAGGGTATCCGCGATGCAAGTGCCCGTTCTTTTAGCGTTCCCCACTGGTGCCACGGGCAACAGCTTCCTTACTAATCTTCTGCTATACCTCAGTCTGACTAAAGCCTTCGCAAAGGCAACATTTTTAAGATCAATGCACCATTCATCGCTCGGAACAAATACATGTACATATTTGAGAATTGTGGCTGATTCTAGTAGCTAATGATTAACTGTGTAGTCGAATGATAATAGGTCTTATTACACTTTTTAAGTAACATAAAACCCAAGAAAATTCTTAATATTAGGTTTCTAATACAGAACCTCCATAAAAATATACAAGATTTAGGTACCTGCCCAGATGCAGTTACAAAACAGTAGTTACCTGTTTGTACTCAGCGAGCGTCTTTTTTGGGGCAAACTTAATTTATCTTCTCTTCTTGCATCCATTAGACATGTCTTTACAATACCTTAATAACCTTCGAAGAGAAACATTTATTTTCAAAATACATTAGAGTAAGAGGTCATGTTTACATAACAAAGAACAGGAATTGACCCAATATCAATCCATACTTCAAACAGATGATGGGAGTCCATTCACAGCGAGGAGATAGTTATGATTCCTCACCCAACCTGATGGAGCTACATAACGACGGGGCCGACTCCAGCGTGTTCAGTTATGCTTTTCATCTGCAGCATCTGTATGATTTTATCATTGATCCAAGGATATTGTGATACTCGTTCAGTGGGTATGGTGGCGAAACTTCCTGGAACATTAAAACTGTGTTCCGGGCCGAGAAGAAGCGAGGAAAGAACTCCTCGCATTATCTTAATATGCCCTATAACAGCGGCCCGTTGCCAGTTTTTAACAGTTCTAATATCTTGCCGGTCGATTTCACTTTCTTCAAATTTTAAACTGCTAGAGAATCTAAAACATAATGGTCTCACAGATCTTACTGGTAGCAACTTCCCGTTCTAAACAAAAGGACGCAGATTCTCACATTAACAAACTACATAACTCTACATAACGAAACATCATGTTTAAACTGGAGAAGAACCACAACAAGTATGACGGAAGGATCGATATTGATCCAGTTTTCTCATAGTTATTTATAAATAATTTTCTTTCATAGATCGAAGAAGCTGAAACAGTTCTATTTGTTGATGATGTAGTTATTACTGTATAATCAGGCTTAATGGAGAAACTTTAGCATTTGAAAATGCATATAAAATTTTTCTTGGGAGCTAATAACAGGTTTTCCGAAAACTGTCACTCAACTTAGATAAAACAGAATACACGTAATTCTGAACGGTACACGAGGCCTGAACTTATCATGAGAAAGAAAGCAGCCATAGAAGTCTTTGATCACCCAGCCAGTGATGTAAAGGTTTTAATATATAATAAAATTAATTTCATTCACAAACAGACATCATATCTGCCTGGCAACTCCTACTAAACAGGAATTTAGGAATGTGTAATAATGCGATGTGACTGTGTGTGTATGTGTGACTGCGTGCGTGTGTGTATGTGTGTGTGTGTGTGTGTGTGTGTGTGTGTATTTTTATTGTACTGGCAGCTCTTTTGATAAATCCAAGATAAATTGCAATCACTCAGTCTACCGTAAATCGTTTGTTACAGATGAAAACTGCGGTCGTTCATCGTAACCTAAAATCTTTTTAATAAAAGTTGCTTTTGATCTCATATAGATACTAAATAAAATTGCTTAAAATTATCTATTCCTTTGCACATCCATCTCTTTTTACTTGCATTTATCATCAATCAATTGTTCGTCTGGTTTGTCATTTAGAAATTATCTGCAACTTTACTAACATGTAGTGAGAGCCAGCAAACCACTTATTTGCAACGACGTAATAGGTTTTGTGGGCTACTGGCTTCTATCAACTAAACTTGCGAACTCTACTGTGAGAACACTGCTCCACTTATTTTGACACTTTTTTTAATAAAAAGTCTTTTGAAGCAGTTTATGTATTTCGATCGAAGCACGATTTCTAAATGTCACGAATTTGATAATTATTTTTACTTCTAAGACTATGTTTGACTTAGTGTCAACTAATGAAAAAAAAATGTATATACAGCGTCAACTCTTGCAATACTTGCCGTAGACAAAATTCAGTTTCATTTCGGTAGTCCTCTGTGTGGCGGAGCAACAGGTGACTGGAAGGACTGGGTTGATTATAGGCGTTGTTTGTATTATCGTTCACTTACTACAAAAAACATTCACCATAATTACAAGGCATAACAGCCCAGTTAAAAACACAATAAAATCAGCTTTATGGCCAATAAGATAAAGAATATAACCAAGTCAAATTTCACAATGAGTTTTCCCAAAATTAGAAATGACCCACATTAGCATGCTTTTAAGCAACTTACAAGTTGAGCAGCTCCACTCCGATACGAAGACTGCCTCCAAAAGCTTCTAGCAAGTAGTCAGTAGCTGTTTCACAGGTGAAGTAGCTGTGGTGGTGGGGGCCCACCACATCATTTCTCCGGCCCAAGAGATTCTGCGGCCGCCATGTACTGCTACCTTCGGTCATGAGCAACTAAAATGAGTACGCTACAGTGGCGTTTGCCTGAATTCGGAAATAGGTCACTTGACGTCCCTCGCTCACTGTGTGGTGCGATCTTTACCTTGGCTGCCGAATCTACGTAAGCATTGTTAAGCATTCGATCGCACCTACATATTTGTGACAAGCAGGAACGTAATTATTATTGCTGCTCGTTTAACTTGCAACAACTTAACTTATGCTTTTAGTTTCGTATCTATCCACAACCTCGTAAATCACGACATATTCAGAAATAAACAGCCAAATACTGTATTTTTGACGGGTAAGAACCAAACGTCATTGCTGCTTGTTTCTCTTTCATTAATTGCATCTTTCGTTTTTAATCAAACTCAAGTAACAAAATCGAACAAAAACTCCTGAGAGAGAGCGTAAATACGTAAATAACGTGGAATATTGTAGAACATTGTTCTACTACATTAATAAGAAAGCCCCAGAATCTGTTACAAACGAGATGGTAAAAGGAAGATATTATCATGAAGCAGAAAACTAACCAATTTTCTTCAAGTCCGTATGTTACTGTCTTTAACCGCATGATCACGATGAACACATGCAACTGTTAGCAATATTAGCATTCGTCTTAGAACCTTCGGAAAGCCTTTACGGCAAATGTGTCGTTAACAGACATTTAATTATAACAAATCGTACCAAGTATGACGTGTGTATGTGAGACAGATCTTGAGCCCGCCATTTTCTTGAGAAGGCCCACTGTCATAGCACTTAAGCGATAATACGGAAACAAAGAAAATAGGTCGAAAGATAATACGGCGCGTCCAAAGTGACCGATTTTCCACTGCAGTCAAAGGCCAGTGTAGGGTACTCATTTTAGTTGCACGTCCTCGGTGGAGCAGGCGTGATCACGCCCTCTATAAGGCTTGATGGTATCGCTTGTTGCAGCCGCCGCGAAATTAAAATATTATGTGAGCACCAACAGAACGGTGCCTTATCCTTCAAGCCACACTCTAATCAAAGGGAATAGTCTGATGTACACCGAAGAGCCAAAGAAGCTGGTACACCTGCCTAATATCGTGTGGGGATCCCGCGAGCACGCAGAAGTGCCGCAACATGACGTGCCATGGACTCTACTAATGTCTGAAGTAGTGCTGGAGGGAATTGACATCACGAATCCTGCAGGACAGTCCATAAATCCGTAAGAGTACGAGGGGGTGCAGATGTCTTCTGAACAGAACGTTGCAAGGCATCCCAGATATGCTCGATAATGTTCATGTCTCGGGAGTTTGATAGCCAAGCCACTCTTTAGTAATTCTGGACGTGTGTGGTATCGCATCGTCCTGCTGGAATTGCCCAAGTCCGTCGGAATACACATTGGAGATGAACGGCTGCAGATGATCGGACAGTAAGCTTACGTACGTTTCACAGTCCAGATTCGTATCTAGACGTATCAGGAGTCCCGTATCACTCCAACTGCACGTGTGCAACATTACAGAGCCTTCACCAGCTTGAACAGTCATCTGCTGACATGCAGGGGCCATGGATTCATGAGCTTGTCTCCATACCCGTACACGTCCATCCGCTCGATAAAATGTGAAACGAGACTCTTCCGACCAGGAAACATGTTTCCCGTCATCAACAGACCAATGTCAGTGTTGATGGGCCCAGGCGAGGCATAAACCTTAGTGTTGTGCAGTCATCAAGGATACACGTGTGGGCCTTCGGCTCCGAAAGCCCATATCGATGATGTTCCGTTAATGGTTCGAACGCTGACGCTTCTTGATAGCCCAGCAGTGAAATCTGCTGCAATTTGCGGAAGTGTTGCACTTCTGTCACGTTGAACGATTCTGTTGAATCGTCGTTGGCACCGTTCTTGCAGGATCTTTTTCCGGCCGCAGCGATGTAAGAGATTTTATGTTTTACCGTATTTCTGATATTCACGGCACACTCCTGGAATGGTCGTATGAGACAATCCCCACTTCATCGGTACCTCGGAGATGCTGTGCCCATCGGTCGTGCACCAACTATAACACCATCTTCAAACTCACTTATATCCTGATAATCTGCAATTGTAGCAGCAGAAACCGATTTAACAACTGCGGCAGACAGTTGTCCGATATAGGAGTTGTCGACCGCTGCGCCGTATTCTGCTTGTTTACATATCTCTGTATTTGAATACACATACCTATACCAGTTTCTTTGGCGCTTCAGTGTATATCACTATCATACATTCTAAGATGAAAAAAAAATCGACGCACCACGAAGGAATTAGCCGAATGGGACAGAAGTCGGTAGATGTGATGTAAATTGACAAACAAACGAATGATTACAGTTTCAGAAAAAATGGGTGATGTGGCCCTTATGCAATCAGCTTTCGGCTTCGCATTGTTTGATAAGAGTTGGAAGATCTTAACCATTGCATAGCGCAGTACTGCCCTGACTGCTGCCGCTCAACCATCTTCCTGCTAAACGCACCGTTATACTATCTTTTTCGCTTTAAATAAGAGCACTATTTGTTTACAATTTGACATGAGTGATAGGGAGTGGCTCTAAGACAGTTACCTTTCGACAGCGATTTGTTAAAAATAATCTGTATCACCCAAGGATTCGTCTTCTACTGAAGCGAAACAGGTCGTGACTTTCAATATAAAGTATTCTATACCCAGTACGGATTATTTCTTTCAAACTGTGGAAGTTTAGTTGCTGTTGCTCGCAGTTTAAAGTAACATGCAGCCGATTGTGTTGTGGCGTCAACGGCAACCCACGCATGTAGCGATGACTCCATAGACCAGCTGCCGTTACTCTTTGACCAATGATACGCGATGAAACACAGTGCTGCATGGAATCCATTATTTGTCCTCGGATGGCAGTCGCAGATGTACAACGTGCACAATACGGTGATGCTCCCTTGTAGTGGTCAGACGTGGTCGACCGGAACTTTGACAACAGTTGTACCGTACCTGCCCCTCTGTTTCCAATAAGTCCAATATCGGGCAACTGTCACATCCGAATGCCTCATAAATTCGGATACTGCACGCTTCGACCAGCCGGCCTAATGGAGGCCTAATGGAGGCCTCTTTCAAGCTCTGTCAGGCGCTGAAAACGCTCTGTCACTCGTGTTCGCTGCATCTCCGTGTCCTTCACCACGATCACTCAACATCTGACGCGTTTTTGTCAGGCGGTTTATAACGGATCCGTGGACCTGAAACCCTAGAGAGCAACCATTACGCCGGCCGGAGTGGCCATGCGGTTCTAGGCGCTACAGTCTGGAGCCGCGCAACCGCTACGGTCGCAGGTTCGAATCCTGCCTCGGGGATGGATGTCTGTGATGTCCTTAGGTTAGGTTAGGTTTAAGTAGTTCTAAGTTCTAGGGGACTGATGACCTCAGCAGTTAAGTCCCATAGTGCTCAGAGCCATTTGAACCATTTTCGAGTAACCATTACACGATAAAATCACTGAAAAACCAAAACATTATAACCACTGCCCAATGCAACGTCACGTGCCGCCTGGTGGTGTTGCGGGCACGTGACGCGGTAACAAAAGTATGTGAGTGGATCGCACATGGACGGGGGATCACCCTAGAGAAGATACGGGCTGCAGTTGGGAAAATCCATTGATAGGAGCAACTTTGACAAAAGGCAGATTATTATTACGCTGAGCCCGTGAACGAGTATATCGAAAACGGCGAAGCTGGTCGAATGGCCACGTGCTACTACCGTGAGCATCTACGGAAAGAGGTAGAAGGACAGTGAAACTAGGCACAAAATGGTTCGATGTCCACGACGTTTCACTGAACGTGGGGTTCGGAGGCTTGTCTGCTCTCTAAAGTAGGATAGATGATGATCTGTGGCATTTCTGCCGAAAGAGCACAATGCTTGTGCAAGCACAAATGTTTCGCAGCACACCGTTCATCGTACACTGTTGAACATTGAATTCCGCAGCAGACCACCCCTACGTGTTTGCGTGTTGACCCAGCGAAATCGTCAGTTAGATTACAGTGCGCACGGATCCATCGGTATTCGACCGTCGATCAATGGAAATGTGTCGGCTCTTCGGGTGCTTCACATTTTTGCTACACTGGATGGATGGTCGTCTCCACAAACACCGTCATCGAGGTGAACGGGGGCTGGAAACGTGCAGCGAGCAACAGACGCAGGCTGGTGGGAGCAGTATTATGCTATAGAAGATATTCTTCTGCGCTTGTATGGGACCTGTGGTAATGATCGAAGACAGCTGCAAATCACCTGTATCCCTACATGCTTGATGTCTTCCCCGACGGCGATGTTATCTTTCAGCAGTATAATTTTCCATGTCTCGAAGGAAAAACCGTGCAACAATGGTTTGAGAAACGGTATAGTGATCTAACGTTGATGTCTCGGAGACCAGATTCGCCTGATGCAAGTCCTATGGAACCCATCTGGGCCACTATGGTGTGTTATCACCACGTAAGCAAATCAGCGGCTCGTAATTTGTGCGAATTACGAGACCTTTGCGTAGGCATCTAATGCCACATACCTCCACAAACCTACCAACAAATTGTCTGATCCCTGATACGCAGAACCAGTGATATATTTCGTTCCAAAGACGGACAGACTAGTCATTAAGCAGGTGGTCATAATGTTTTGGTTCATCACTGTACATCCAAGGCAGTTAAGACTTTGAGAATGTACATTATTAGTGGAGTGAGCATAATTAAGAATAAACCACTGTGCGTAAAAAAGTATCTTTAGACACGTGACCCATAGAACATGAAAGTGATTAAAGTAATCTTAGCATCGAAACCGCATTTGGAGGACGGTGAACCAGATTTTCATTTGGCCATCGAGACTTAAGTTTTCCGTTGGAGACAAATTCCCTCATGTTCCCTCTGAAAACGAAAGACGCATATTGTTCCAAATTCTTATTCAATCCAGAGGCAAGGACGATTACATTTTAACATTCTTTTGACAACTAGGTCATTGCAGAAGAAGCCAAAACCCAGATTAGTGAAGGAATACGACCGTGCCCTTGTGTCCTTCTCAGGGAAACCGTATTGTTATTCACCGTAAGGGATTTAGCGAAACTGGAGAAAACATAAATCTGTATGGTTGGACGCAGATTTGAACCGTTGTGTTCCCATGTGAGAGTCCCTCGGGCGAACTTATGAACCACATTCCTCGATTGCCCTATCTGTCCTTGTGCTCCATCTCATTACGCCCCATTGTCTCTGGAAGGTTAAGAACTGATCTTCCTTTTTTCTACTTGTTATTAATCAAATATGTGGTATAAGAATTACTAACTACACTGTCAGTGCCATAGAATATTAATGTCGTGATTCGTATGTACGCATCATAAGGATAGGTTACAGACAACAGCTGTTTGCGAGATTTTGTCATATAAACACATTAATATGTATATAATGCTCTTCGCAAACGTCGTTTGGTAGTGGCAGTGTTATTAACAGCGCATAATAATAGTTTTCATGTTGTCATTGAGTCTTATGTATGCGTCTGGTATGTAATGATAGTTACAGTTCTACGAAAGTAGACAAGACACATGAAAATCATTAAAATATCAGTCATGGTTCTTTTGAATACTACGTATTTGAATGACTTTATACATGGGTTCAAAAAATGAATTATGAAACTGATGCTCATACTTTTTTTTATCGCCCTTTGCAACAGAAATACAATGCATCCGAAAAATTAATTCTATGTGCATATACATGTGCTCAATGGACTTCCTAGTTTAAACCCATTTATATATCGCCTTTCTGCTGATTTTCTTAAGGAAATATTTAAGCTCTCTAGCTTTGCAGTGAAGTACAGCGCAATTTGAATTAGCCAGAATTATCTGCAGTTGGTAACAAGAACCAACATCCATCAATGCAAGAAACCTATAGCAACGATTCAGGAACATTTTAGTAATGATGTAAAGTAACAATAATATTCACTTGATAATTCACCCATCCCGAAAAAAATCACATTCCTTTCGGCTGAAAATCTATCGAAAGTAATATTTTATCCTAACAAACATTTCCTTAGATGTTCAATATAAGTTCGGCGTGTAGAATTTGTATTATCCAGACATATTTAAGTTAGCGGCTATAAAATAGTTACGACAAGATGCGTTTCGTTCTCATGAAAGACAGGAACCGTGGCTGAGAGGATGTTGGGATGCTGCCAAAACTACAGTCGCACTTGATAGCCTTGTGAGAAGGGCACCAGGGAACAGAATGTGCTAGGATTCAGCGGGAAACAGCTTATACGCTTTATCTGGTTATACTTTGTATCGGTAGTAAGCTAGACTGTAAAGTATGACACCTCTTTTCCAGATATGCCTCCGACTGGATGGTAGGTTTTTTTGCTTTCACTAATAGCCTCAGCATGGCGCGTAATAAATAATTTCCAGAAACAGTACTAATATTACGTTACCACAGAACTTCTGCTTAACAGATATTTGCATAAATGGTTATGTACACACTTTCTTGTTGTATACATTGCTTTACCTTCTAATCTGCTGAGTTAGTGCTGAAAACTATACATTGCAATACTATATTTGAAGTCATTTCTGTTAAGTTCATCTCACGCCTTCCATTATTTTTAATGACACTATCTCAATATCTGTTTCAATTCGTTAACCTTCTCCCGAACCAAAATTTCCATATCTAATGAAGCATAAGGCATTCAGTTTCTTAACAAATTCATTTCTACACACTAGCTTAGATTATGATTAGTCGCAGTCACTAAAAATTCATCGTGGTTTATTTTCTGAGATTCTGTTTAACATTTCAAACTCTAATTGGCATTTATCAGAATCAATACCATCTCCTCTTTGTCGTATTTTATTGGCAAAGCGTTCTAAATTACACTTGCTCTCTCGTAAACTTTAGGAGCTTGATTCTGCAGCATATTGCTATAAAGAGAATCATTAAGTACCTACTCCACCAAGACCATCGAAATTCAGTTGGTACAACCTAAATGAATAATTATCTTGAGCTGTAATTCTCTCACAATATTTTCGATTTTGTGAGATTCTTTACAACAGGGGCCGCCTTTTGTTTTCTCTATATGAGCTCCATGCACAGTGTGCCGTCTACAACCTCTCGTAGAAAGTAGCATGAATTGTTGGACGTCCTGTTATTTGTTTAGACATAGTCTCATGTACACGTTTTTAACAAAGAGATTTCGATAAAAATGCTACAAGAAAATATATTTAAATTTCATTGCCACTTATCAACCTGTATACATGGTAAAGGGGGAAAAATAAAGAAAAAGTACGATAATACCCGGACGTCCAATAAAGAAAAAACTTGTATTGTTCTACGTCAGTTTTTTCAGTACTAGTAAAAGATTTAAGACGAGACACTCCGAATTTCCGTACGACGTTTCACTTCCGTGGTTTCGGAATTTTTGACATGTTGCACGAAGACGACGTTTGGCCCATGACAATTCTCCGTAATTTTTTGAGGTGCACGATACTTAACGGATTATGCATCTCCTGTAGCAGAAATTACTCTCAGAGTAACTGCAATGCCCTAAAAAGGTAAATATGATTGCATGATGACGAATGTAAGCCATACAATGGTGAGCTTTCCCTCTCGAAATCGATAACAACGTGAACGATTGTTATTTTAAGAGTCTGGTAGAGGTAATTTCTTATTATTATTTTATTTACTTTAGGCGCCCAGTATCTTGTACCGTCCATTTAATCTTAAATTCCATATGGATGCTCACATCAGTATTTAATAAGAATTAATATGGGTTTCAGTGCTATCTTTCCCGTCGTTCTAGTGTTCACTGGTTTGAGGCCACCGGGAAACTTTCGATTGCAAAGCGTGAATATTGCACCTTAAGTGTCACTATTACGTGTAGTTGACTGTGAAGAATAGGTGTGGAACGTAATGTCGAGTTTGTCTTGTTGCTCATATTGTTAAGAGTGAAGGAAGAGGTATACAGTGAAACACGGTGCCGGTACATTACCCACTCCTCTCGAATAGTGTCAAGTGGGTCGCCGAGTTTAATGTCCCTATCTGCCTCCGAATCATCATCAACACAATTACATCACTCCGTGAGGCAATACAGACAGGTTTGTATTTTGACCGAGGACAGTGGACGTCGACCACAAATATTACGCGGTCGCGCGTCTTACCCTTGTGGGCGAAACACTAGCGACAAAAATTGCTTATACAAAATTAGAAGCGAATACACATAATCTGAGCAGGATCTCGTAAGATTACATTAGTCGCTCGTCTTTGGAGGCTTATAGCAATACCTAATTAATTTTCTTTAAGTAAGATTCTTAACAGCTTAAATCCACAATAGCTGTAGTTGTGCACATGACTAGTACTTTTTGATAGTTTTGTTGTTCACTTTCTTACATCCTCTCATCTATGAACTGCTATTCGTAAGTTGCACTTAGCTTAGTGCAACTTTGCTCATAAATTTTGTTGTGCCTTATTGCGACAGAAAAGCGCGGCAGCTCTTAAGAGACAAGCTGTCGTCAAAACACTTTCGTTAGTGTTTTGCTGAAGTCGTAAGTGCCTAATTTCAAAGTATTCGAACAGGGGACACTCTGCACCTGCTTTATTTATCTGATTATCGTACAGCGATTGTTTTACGTGATTTGAAGTAATCTGACGCGAACGTCAGGATTTATTTCAGAAAATGAGTAAATGCGGAAGGACAACTGTCTACGTAGCACACTCGAATTAGCCCATTCCGAAAGAATATTAGAACTGGTCTGAGAGAAAGGGGTGTAAGAGGTGAAAAGGCAATGGGCGCCGAATATTAGGCGCCTTTACCACTGAGCAGCGGTGGGTCGTCTTTGCTGACTAGGCAATGGCGAACCCAACCGCCTCCGTCAGGAGCTGAGGCAGCCTCACGTCAGACTTTTCGCCTGCAGCGTGTGCCGCCTCTGCCAGTCAAATCCACAGGCGCAATTGAGCACACATCGCCGATGTCGCGGCTAATTCTTTCATCACTTGCCAGGTGTGTGGGTCCAGGACAGGTAGATACTGAACACATAATGAACACACTCGATCAGTCACCCAACCGTGTTTGAGGCTCTAACAGCATGAGCGGTAAAACAACGTTGTTCTAATTTCATACAACATGACTATGTCTCGAAAACAATTCTCAGGAGTCCTACAACATGCAGAGTCTTTGTTCAATTGGAAAACAAAGGGAATCCATGTTCTGGCAAAGAAATTAAATGAACTGAGATCTGCTGATGATAATGTTCTATTATACTGTGCCCTCCTGACTTGTCTATTAAGTGAAAATTATAAGTTTGACCTTTCTCTTAATACGATTTAATATTGTAGCGTACTTTGCAGTTAATGACGGAATTATCGAATGAAAATTACGCTCCACTCAGTTGTAATAAGACGCAGCACGTACACCAGAAAAAAATTATTTTAATAAATAATGTGCGCGAGAGCACCTGATATACTTCACAGATTCCTGTACGTAGTAGAACAATTTGTAGTTTCTAATACGGATTTAGCTGAGGATTCTTAATCACGTCTACGCGACGAATGATTAATCCAAGTAAAAGTCACTGTAACATCTACCAGTTACTAATAATTCATTGCAAAACCTGCAACAGCTTTTGTCACTTCAAAAATCACGTAAAAATTTGAAGACTCTGTTAGTTCATAGTCAGAATGCCTGCACGAGTTGGACTACGACTTCGTAATCTATTAACCACTGTTGTTAATACAAAAAGAACTTGAAATTACTATTCTGTAAACTGTGTAGTTTTTAGTTGGTTTTAACAACCAATGTTTCCTTGTAATGAACTGATTACTTTTCGTAATATAATATTATTATGTGATATTAATTATCTTGAATACATTGTAGAAATGCTCAGCTTCGGTGAATGAAGATTATCTCTTTGCATTTTGTTTATAACAGCGACGTTAGTAGTATATATCGTTATTTATACCAGTAATATCTCTGATCTCTCAATAAGTATTATAAAAGAAATGAGATAATTCATTTTATTTCCTTTTCCGAATTAATTATTGTACGAAACATTATTGTTGTGTTTCTCAAGATATTCGATTTTCTACATGCGAGTTCATTAGTCACAATTAAAGAAGTCTAGTAAATTTTCTTGTAGAGTGTCACTTAACGGCGAACGCACTCTAAAGATATTACTGCAACTTCCTTAAAACTTAAAGGTTGAAACAAGAAATACTGATTTGAGGTTTTTGTTTTCTGTAAGGCCTTATTCTTGTTTGTATTTTATTTTTGTCAGTTAAGTTCAGAATTTTACGCCTTTTGCAAAGATAGTGAGCAAATGCCAGCAAATCAATTTAAATGTCTCTAACGGAATCGAAAGAACAGCAAAAATAAAACAAAAACTCACTGTTAGCGCCACTTTACACTAACCTTAAGACAATTCTTACACAAAGTTAAGCCACTTCAGGTGTTGACAAATCGCGGATCCCACTAACGAACTCGAAAGTTGAAAACGGTCGCTCGTCACTTTATCATTCAGCAAATTAATGGATAGACACATGCAGTTTCTAATATGGCTCCAAATTTCAAGGGGGAATTTACTATCAGAGCTAGAGAGGATCACCGCTATACCACTATTCATCGCTTTCTGCAGCCTTTAATGATAAAATTTCCTGATTTACTCATTGCTAGGAAATGTTACGTCAGATACAATAACCGCTTACACACCTCGAGACGTCGCCTTGCTCAAGTAATCTCAAATCATCAACAACCATTAAATCAAAAGAAAGCCCACATTCAGTTTCCTTTGAGTGGGTCAACAGACCCACTAGCTTTACTATAAAGGAAACAAATTGGATCCTTCGTCCGATCAAATCCATTGTACCAATCAAAATTCCAAAAACACCGAAAATTAATAAGAACTGCAGAAGTTAAACTTTTTGTATTAATCTACTTATTCGCATCAACACTTAAAAAGATCTTCCAATCTGTAGCATAGGCTATCACACGCAAACATTCCCAGTTATAAATAAAGGGAACCAGTTCTCTTGGAATCAGAGAAAATTTACAGTAGGTAAATTCGTGTCTAGCGTGCTATCCGTAATCTTCATAAGCGTAATTAGACTTACCGCTCCTGAAGTTAAAGTTCTTGACACAAGTCCTCTCACTAGGAGGATGTGCAGTGTGGAATGGTGAAGGAAAAACTAACTATCTCTTAATGTTGATAACGTTGGGAACCATATTTTTGGACAAACATGTATAGATATTACAATTTTGCAATGATCACTTCATTGCGTTGGATGGCAATCGGTCACTCTTGTAGCGGCCAAATCTCAGCGTCAGTAGATGGTCTTTGGACTCCGCAGTTGCCGTCTCATAAGTTCTCTGCTTCACTGCGTCGGCTTTTTAGAAGTAGGTATCCTCGTATTGGATTTCTATAACAGGTTTTAGTACAGATGTGTAAATAATGATCCGCATACAATTCTGAATTAATTTACTTCCTAATTTACGAATATTTACGGCACTTTGCTAAGATGTGGTGGCGACAAGTAGAAAAAAACCATATGTCAAACATTTTTCCATTGTACATTATTTCCAAATAATAGAAATTAACTTCAAACATTAGTTAGTGAAATCGCGTTACTCTACTGTGACGCTGATGTACAAATGAACTATGATAAAAAGAAGATCATGATTAATGAATGGAGACAGGAGGGAACTGTACGTGTTAAAAGTAACAACGACAAATGCTCACAGAATATGTCTATTTGACTCAGCTAGCAAACATGAAAGGTGATCTAAAAACCAGAAATCTTTCGACATCTTAAATTGGAATACCAAGCTTAGGAAGATAATCTTCAGTTTTCAAGTCTAAGATGTCGGCTGAGCTAAAGAAAATAAATTCTGACCAATGTATTCTACCAGCGGTAACTTATGGCTATGAGACATGGGCATGAAGTGGAGTCATCGTTAGGTGTACAACATAGGTCATTGAGATAATGGAAAGAGAAAATATCTCGAAATGGAACAGGATTGGTTAACTGGATTTAACTGGCAACAGGAAGCTCAAGCTCATCATAAATGGAAGAACCTGGTATTGAATCATACTTTGCAAGCCGACTCAGAGACTATATCATCATGTGATTGAACTGGCTGTCGATGATGATACAGTGAAGTAAACGAGTTTGATGCAAGATTGCTTAAAGCAGCATGGAATTCACCAATAAAGAAGCCAAAACATAACGAGAAGCGTGTAAATCCACAAAATATTATGTCAGTAACGTCCCAAAAATATGGGCAAAGAAACGCAGCTATTCGTTCCCGTAGCTTCTAGAGTCACTACGAAGCCATCGCACTAGAGTCTACAAACTAAACACAGTAAATAAATGAAAGTCTGTTTGCTGAAAAAAGTTCGTAATGTAAATTTTAATCACATTTTACTTGGTGTACAACAAAACCCGTAAATTATAGCTATGAATGTTATAATAAGAAGCACTGCATTTTATAAATAATAATAGTAATTATTATTATTGTTATAGTTTTAAAATTAAATTAAGCCTATAATTCCCCGTGTTACACGTGTGGAACGTCGGGAATTTGTCCCATTATTTCCACAGTAAATTAGTATTTACCACGAATGCCTGATTTACAGTGAGGAATGCATTTGATTTCGTTGCAATGGAAATTTAATCTGCCAGCTTCTCTGTGTTCTAGCAGTACTAACAACAGGACCGTGACCCCACTAAGGAATCGTTACATGGCTGTCAGGCCTTTGATTTTCAACAATAACCTACTTCTTTCCGTGCGGCAAAGGCAGTAAGTTGTCAGTTGTGTATCAGATTCACTTACGTTCACGTTAAAAAGGATAACTGGTTGAAAAGCGGAAGCTTGAAAGAGAAACAGTGTTTAACAAAATCGCAATTTAGTGTTGTGCCAACAGGTTATCCAGCTTCGAGAGTCAACCTGACAAAAGCGACTCGTGTGTGAAGAAAGGGAAGTGCCATGATGATTACATTATGTTTGGATTTTCACATATAGGTTACAAGAACTATCCAAGACCACAGTATGTTGTTTATGACGTCATTCTTCGGGACAGTAGTCTGAAACCATCTCTACTTAAGCGCCATTTAGAAACTAAACATCCCACCCACGGAAAACAAATCTGCTGACTTTTTTAGACGAAAAGCTAACGAGTGGAAAAATAATTTAAGTACTATTGTATCCGCTACAAACAGTGACAATGAGAATGCTCTTGAAGCGCCTTATCGCACTAGCTACACAACCGCTAAAATTGCAAAACCTCATTCAGTAGCTGAAGATATAGTGCGGCCATGTATAAATGACGTAGTACAGTGCTTGGAGAATCTTTCCGACAATAAGAGCAACCGCCGGATTAAAGACATGTGAAATTGTGTCGAAAAAGAAATTTTGGAAAGCCTTCATGCCAGTCATTCAAAGTGAAATCGGTATCACCTAACGCTTCTGGAACACATTGTTGCATTCATAGACAAGCTCTTGTTCCCAAAAGCTTGCCTCTTGGATTGAAATCTGTGCTGTACGATACAGTGCATAATTAGTTTTATTAAGGCCTACAAATTCCCACATCTTTGCAGTGCTTTGTGAGGAAATGGAGAGCATTTATGAGAGTTTCGGACTATATGAGCTTAAAGAGGAAGTTTACGTTTTCCTCACCAACCATGCCTTTCACAAAGCAAAGTGCATGGCTTCAGATTTTAGCTTATTTGGCAGACATTTGCTCAAAAATTTATAATTTTTAACTTATCTCTTTAGGTGCCAAACATTATCGTTTATACAATGAAAGACTATATCGAATTATTCACTGTCCGCAGCTCGTGGTCGTGCGGTAGCGTTCTCGCTTCCCGCGCCCGGGTTCCCGGGTTCGATTCCCGGCGGGGTCAGGGATTTTCTCTGCCTCGTGATGACTGGGTGTTGTGTGATGCCTTAGGTTGGTTAGGTTTAAGTAGTTCAAAGTTCTAGGGGACTGATGACCATAGATGTTAAGTCCCATAGTGCTCAGAGCCATTTTTTTTAATTATTCACTGAAAAACTTAATTTTGGGGATTCATGTTTCAATAGGAATCAAACCGCTTTGTTTGACACCCTTCACAACTTCCTGGTGCAAAAATCATTCTTTTTTGCAGGAAAATGTCATGATCATGTTTAAAGAATATTTGGAAAAACCATCAGAGAATATTTCTCTGCGGCGCGGGGTAGCCGTGCGGTCTTGGGCGTCTTGTCACGGTCCGAGGCGCCTTATCGCGGTCCGCGCGGCTCCCTCCGTCGGAGGTTCGAGTCCTTCGTCGGGCATGGGTGTGTGTGTTGTCCTTATCGTAAGTTAGTTAGATTAAGTAGTGTGTAAGCTTAGGGACCGATGGCCTCAGCAGTTTGGTCCCATAAAATCTTACCAAAAAAATAGTTCTCTGCTACATTCAATAATAACATTTGGATTCGCAATCCCTTCTAAGAGTCAACAAGTTTATAATCCACATTAAGCGTAAATGAAAAAGAGCAGCTTCTTGAAATTTTGTATTACAGAAAGGCTATAAATCTTTGTCACCGACTGGTTTTTGGACCTCCATGTGAAAGCAAATTATGCCTTGAAATTTCCTGGCAGATTAAAACTGTGTGCCGGACCGAGTCTCGAATTCGGGACCTTTGCCTTTCGCGGGCAAGTGCTCTACCAACCGAGCTAACCAAGCGCGACTCACGCCCCATTCTCACAGCTTCACTTCTGCCAGTACCTCGTCTCCTACCTTCCAAACTTTACAGAAGCTCTCCTGCGAATCTTGCAGAACTAGCACTCCTGAAAGAAAGAATATTGCGGAGACATGGCTTAGCCACAGCCTGGGGGATGTTTCCAGAATGAGATTTTCACTTTGCGGCGGAGTGTGCGCTAATATGAAACTACCTGGCAGATTAAAACTGTGTGCCGGACTCGGACTCGGTCCGGCACACAGTTTTAATCTGCCAGGAAGTTCCATATCAGCGCACACTCCGCTGCAGAGTGAAAATCTCAGTCTGCAAATTATGCCTTAACGGATTTATTACCCTTTTCATCCACACATTCGTGAGAAAAGTCTTTTTCTTCATATGCATATCTACCTAATAAAAACAGAAATAGACTTTGTGCTGAAAGTGGTTTGGGACTTTATTTAACTTCTGCAGTACCTAACTTCAAAACTCTCTGCCATGGAAAGCAGACTCAACCTTCTCACTGAAATCCAAGGAAGATATGAGTAATTACAATGGAAGCTTGTGTTCATTATTGCAACTAGGCCTAGACGATGTGTAGCTTTTAAGCTGTAACTATGTAAGGTGTCAGGCAAATCCAACACCTTCCATGAAAACCCTGACATGATAAGCAAATCCAGTAGTATGTCACATAGCTCCGAATAAATTGTGTCATTAAATTAACCAAAGTCATACGAGTAACGAGTGAGCAAATGTAATACCACAGACTAACACAATAATGCCTAAATTCATGTCATACCTTCTCACCGTGAGGCAGACGCAGTTCCGAGGGGAGAAACGAGAACAGAAGCCGAGAGCAGAACCGTGTTAAGCGAGAGGGCCCTACGATAAGGGACGGACACCCACGTCGCCAGCTAACCGCTACGACTACACCACCCGCAAGTTTTTAGCGTTAGACTTTTTCGCGTCTCTGTTACCTTAGGACCACCCCAGCCCATGTTAAAAGATAGAGCCCTCCAGAAGAACAGTATAGATCTTACGACAACGCTAAAAGGACCACACCAGCTGCAAGTTTTAGCGTGTGTCTTTTTCGCTTCTCTGTTACGTTGCAAACTTTAAAAAGATTGCCCCACCACGAAAAGTATAACGTTTCTCATTGGATAGACAGAATTTCTGTAGGCGGAGCTTAAGGTTAACATTGAGACCTTGATTAGTCAGATGAAAACACAGCCAGATAGTTTTTTTTAAACCAACTTCGGTAAATTGTAGTAAGGAGAAGTTAGAGGAGAGTTGCTTGGGAGACGGCGAGCTGGACGGAGCTGCGCCGGCCGCCGCCCCCTGACGAACACCGACAAGGTAATGAACGCACGCGATGCCGCATTTTTGAGCGTATAAGGCTTCACTCAGAACTGCAGACGTCTCATCTGTTACATCCCCTTTTTGCGTAATACTAGTGTCGATCATGGTGTTCACATTTGCCACTTGAAGTAAAAATCTGAAACGCGATGATTTTTCTGTTATATAGTTATTGAGAAGCCACATCAGCCACTGTAGTTTACGACAAGTTAGATAAGTAATTAAAGATAATTGAGGCTCACTGTAGATCATTTTGATAGTTTTCTCTCTTGTGAAACTTAATTTAAACCTAGCTTATAGATGTGATATGGCATAGGTCATCCTTCGATCCATTGTAGAACTTGGAAACCCATTCAGGGAATATTCGTTCACATTTTTGTTGAACGCAGTTGGTTTTTACCACCCTGTATTAAAACATTTCCTTTTATCGATAGTGCAATTTATAAACGATGTTTTGTGAGTAGAATAAAATTTCCAATGGTAAACTTAACTGCTTTTTCGACGTTATTTTAGCAGCTAACTAAAAATAGGAAAGCCTTGAACCCCTTCCACTAAATTTAGTTAGTATTAAGATTCCTTTACAGGGAGTGCAGTGGAGCTGACGCTGAAATCATTAAGTATTTGGTTATATCATCGCTAGTCTCACTGAACTCTTCTGAATTCTACATGTCATGTATGGTCTGACGTCTCCTTGCCAGCAACAGGTCCCAGGTTCAAACTAGCCAATTCCCTAAAAAACACGCTCAGAGCGTTGTTGCGCGAAAGTGGTAGGGAGACACGATGATAGAACAAATAGACACCACGCAGAATGTTTAGAACTAGAGTAACTTTAGGTTTTAACAATTAATGGTTAAGTTAATTTAAGTTTTTAAACCTTTTGCTTGCAATAAATTTTATGCATGTCTAACGCATATACATTTAAAACTCAGTGGTACATCCCTCTCATATCGTTGTAGAAGGCGTTAGAAAGTCGAAAAAGTTTGAGAACCGCTGCTCTAGAGCATTGCTGGTGTTCCTTCCCATTCCTGAGGAAAAACTGTGCCGAATACTGGAATAAAAGTTGATGCAGCTGTCATGCAGTTTGTATTTCCAAAGCGTATCAGAAGTCCCTTCTAGGATAAAGCACTTAACTTCGAGAAATTCATCCCTCCGAGCTACTCGATGCAATGTGGCATTCATATCAACGAAAAATAAGTTTGGACCAGTTGTAGTTTTCAAAATTCCCACACGGGGTGCTGTACGTCTTCCCTGTTTCTCTGGCCGTTAAAAGCGCTTCCCGGCCACCCACAGAGATGTGAACCTCCGTATGCTCATTCAGTTAGGTAGGGTTCTGCTCACGTAACGACCACACCACCGCCAAACTGAACCCAAACATCGACGTTTCTGAGATTGTACCACAAAAACAACCCCCTTGATGAATGTGCGAATACAAAAGTCCTGCAAATACAGGCATTAACATGAAGTATACCTTACCAAAGAATGACAAAATTACAGCATGGGAAACCTAAAACGGGGTATCACTGCCCAAAATCCTCCATTCCAGAAACATAATCGAAAACGGGATTCCTATGTCCATTCATGGCCTAATCGCAGTTATTCTACTACAAACGGGGCTCCGTCAGCAAGGCAGTGAGCGGAACTCATCCATTATTGGACTCGTCGCGCTGGTTCCAACTTCAAATAAACAAATACATATACTGTAGGGAAACGATCTCAGCAGAAGGCTCTCCAGGCATTTTTGAATTCCGTTGGGCAGTTAAGTGAGCATGTCGGCACTGCTGTGGTGTGATTACTCTCCATCTACTTTGAACTTCGCAGGCCGATTTTCCTAGTCCAAAATCGTCGTTAACGCTTCGTGGCACAGTCTTTCTAAGACTGCAGTCAGCACTTTATTTGATCCAATGTACCCCATACTCGTAACTCTACTGTCCTTAAAAGTGTCCAAATGACACTTTCAAATAACTTGCAAATTCGAAGCAGGGAGTGCTTTTTGTACGGTTATTACTACTATCAGATGCATCAATTACAGTAATACACATTTATTAAATCAAAGAAATATATATAAAAATGAACTTGTGAAATTATATACAGTACACAAGTTTTAAAACGGCTCAGACTACACTCGGATGTTGGTGGACTCGATCCAGCGGAGTACCTCGTGAGATGCTTGATGGAGCTTCTCAATGCCTCCAGGAAAGCGTCTGATTGGATATGCATTCACAATGTGGCTCATTGTTTGGGTGTCACCACAGTCACACACACTGTCACGTGAAAAGCCCCACTTGTGCGTGTTCATCTACATCTACATCTACATCCATACTCCGCAAGCCACCTGACGGTGTGTGGCGGAGGGTACCCTGAGTACCTCTATCGGTTCTCCCTTCTATTCCAGTGTCGTATTGTTCGTGGAAAGAAGGATTGTCGGTATGCTTCTGTGTGGGCTCTAATCTCTCTGATTTTATCTCTCTTCGCGAGATATACGTAGGAGGGAGCAATATTCTGCTTGACTCTTCGGTGAAAGTATGTTCTTGAAACTTTAACAAAAGCCCGTACCGAGCTACTGAGCGTCTCTCCTGCAGAGTCTTCCACTGGAGTTTATCTATCATCTCCGCAACGCTTTCGCGATTACTAAATGATCCTGTAACGAAGCGCGCTGGTCTCCGTTGGATCCTCTCTATCTCTTCTATCAGCCATATCTGGTACGGATCCCACACTGCTGAGCAGTATTCAAGCAGTGGGCGAACAAGCGTACTCTAATCTACTTCCTTTGTTTTCGGATTGCATTTCCTTAGGATTCTTCCAATGTATCTCAGTCTGGCATCTGCTTTACCGACGATCAACTTTATATGATCATTCCATTTTAAATCACTCCTAATGCGTACTCCCAGATAATTTATGGAATTAACTGCTTCCAGTTGCTGACCTGCTATTTTGTAGCTAAATGATAAGGGATCTATCTTTCTATGTATTCGCAGCGCATTACACTTGCCTACATTGAGATTCAATTGCCATTCCCTGCACCATGCGTCAATTCGCTGCAGATCCTCCTGCATTTCAGCACAATTTTCCATTGTTACAACCTCTCGATACACCACAGCATCATCTGCAAAAAGCCTCAGTGAACTTCCGATGTCTTCCAAAAGGTCATTTATGTATATTGTGAATAGCAACGGTCCTATGACACTCCCCTGCGGCACACCTGAAATCACTCTCACTTAGGAAGACTTCTCTCCATTGAGAACGACATGCTGCGTTCTGTTATCTAGGAACTCTTCAATCCAGTCACACAATTGGTCTGATAGGCCATATGCTTTTACTTTGTTTGTGTTGTATTTGCACCTACCCTCTTCAGTCCGATATCTGTTTAAATGCACCCACACCTCCCTGGGTTGGTGGAAGCGTGGAACTGGAACTGTTGGATTGTCTACAAGTTCGTGGTTTCGGGTTCTTGTAGCTTGCTAATCATGTTTCCATTCTGCGTCCTGGTCGAATCCTGTGGATAGCATTTGGACTCCCATTTCATATGTTGGTCTTCTAGATTTGAAGCGTTTCCTGTGCAGTGATAGAAAATCGTCAAGAAGAGCGATCGACTTGTTTTCAGAAACTTTCTGACAGAGGTTGAAAAGAGCAGCCTTTCGAAGGAGGTCTAGTGGACACTTGTTTGAAAGCACTGGTAGCCGGCAAGTAGGTGTAGACTGGACTGTACCACTATTTACTCTCATAACTGAGTTCACTTGGACGTCTACTTTCACTACGAGCCAAACTGGTGCACAGTGTTCTGCTGCAGAGTATATCAGTGCAAGGGATGCCCCTCGGAGGACTGATGTCGTTGCTCCCCATGTACTGCCTGCCAGCTGTCTCACAAGGTTCACTCGTGTTTGTATCTTCTTGGCCAAGTTGGAAAGGTGTTTTTTTGTACGTTAAAGTCCTGTCCAGATTGAGTCCCAGGTATTTTGGGCTTTCGTTGTATCTGACTGTACCAAGAGGGCCGAAATGTGGACTGATCTTTGCTGATGAAAGGTGATTAGAGAGGTGGAACAGGCTTACCTTGGTCGCCATGTCTCAAAATACTCATAAAGTTTAGTAACGGTGTTCGTTAGGTGTTCTTCACATTCAGAAAGGTCTTCACTCTGATATGAGATTGCCAGGTCATCTGTATATTGAAATTTTCGGCAGGTCAGCTGTGTAGAGGTTGAATAACACTAGAGCAAGAACAGAGCCCTGAGGTAATCCGTCACTGAGTACATGCCATCTGCTTTTTTCTCCTTGATGTACTTTAAACCGCCTATTGCTTAATGTGTTACTTAAGAGGTTGTCTAGAGCTTTTGCTCTCAAAAATTTCAATAATACTCCCTCACACCACACTGTGTCATGAGCTGCTGACAGATCAATGAACACTACTCCAGTTTTAAGTTTCTTTTGGTATCCAGATTCTATGTGAGTAGTTAAGGAGAGCACTTGCTCACAGCAGCTTCTATAAGGTCTGAATCCAGCTTGTTCAGGTGGTATCACAGCATTAATTTGATCTTGGATCCGGTTTAGAATCATTCTTTCCAATAGCTTTTACGCACAGCTAAGTAGAGATATTGGTCGGAAGTGTTCTGTAGCTGTTCCCTCTTTCCCTGGCTTTTTGACAGCGATAATTTTTGCTCTTTTAAATTTTTGGGTAATGTCGCTGTACGAAGAATTTCGTTAAAAAGACAAACCAGCCAATTTCGCGTTACCAGTCCACTGTGCACCAAAAATTCAGGGTATAGTCCATCTGCGCCTGCAGCTTTTCTTCATTTCGTATGCTTAAGGGCTGTCTCCAGTTCAGTGATTCTAAATGGAGAAGAGATTTCTTGACTTCTGTGAGCTCTCTCTTTACTTGCCGAAGATTTGCTTTGTCTGTTGGGACCTTGGAAAGTCTCACTAAGTGACTGGCGATTGAGTCGCATGAGTCCGTTGAGTTTCCTTTGTTGCGGGAAGGGTCTTCTCCAAGTTTGTGAATCAGCGTCCATGCATTTCTACTGGAGTGTGTGAAATCGAGGTCCCTTGTTTCTTTATGCTATTTTTCTCTCCTTTGTTCATTCTAGGAATTCATAAGGTTCGTAGCTGTTTCTTGGTCTCCACTTTCCTTGAATTGGTTAAACAGCTGACTAATCTCTTCATTCCAGCCAGGAATGTATTCTTTCCGGCATCCTCTGGGTATGCTCTTTTTGGCAGTAGATATTACGATCTTTAAAAATTTTGAGTATGGTTTTGGAAGTGCAGGGACCTGTGTTATTGACTCGTCCAGCAATTTAGAAAATTTATCCTAGTCTGCTTTTTGAAAGTTCCAACAGGATACAGAGCAGATCGCACTGGGGGAATGTATGGAGATGAGACTGGCCGATGCTGTCTTCTGGGAAAGTCATGCAGGACCTTTCTGATGATAGTCCGCTACTACTCTCCGAGGGGTCGATAGGTGACAGGCAGAGGTCAGATGTGCTCTCTGTACACCATCTTCCATACCTAAATGAGCCTTTTCCCTTTGCATCATAATGGAGCTTTAAGTTGTTTGCTTCCATCTATTCTGCCAGACTTCTACCATTTTCATCCTCTTCGGCATAGACCCACTCATAACTATGGCTGTTAAAATCGCCTACATATATTGCAGGATGTTCTAGCACCGGGAGTTGTTTGCTCCGAGTGCTATTCGGTGGTCTGTAGATATTTGCTATTTTTATATTTCCGATCTGAATCACCGCTACCATCATGTTTTCTTTGTCTGATTTCTCGTCGAGAATAACTGAGACATCCCTTAAGTAGTTTCGGACAAAGCTGGCAACTCCATATTGAGGGTGGTTAATTCGGGACACTAATTTATAGCCTGGGATGCGCCCTCGCTACCGCAGAGCGTTGTCATCTTCAATATGAGTCTCTTGCAGCGCTAAGACGTCCACCCTATTCTCTCCCAAAATTTTAGGTAGTATTTCGCCCTTATTTCTGGACAGTCCAACATTCAGTTGACATATTCTGAGCAGGTTGGCTCTGAACAGTGCCGTTTGTATAGGGTTTCATATTGTTGTTAATTTCGTACTCGCTGTTGGAATTATCTTTAAATCGCCGTCTGCCAGAGTTAGCCTAATTGGAAAGGACCAATTAGTTGTCCAGGGAGCATCGGCAGTGATCAAGGCACATGAAGATGCATTCTAAGGCGAAAAAAAAATGACTGCTCACGTGGAGGTCTCTCGCTTGCTCCCCTCTTTTATACGATACAATACAATTCACATTTACCTTCCAGCAAAAAATTTCAAATTTAAATTTATGTTGCGTATAATTGATGGAAACTTATTTTCGTTCTTGTCGACAAGAAACGTATTCCACCTTATTTTTTACCGCTGCTATTTCGTGTTTTTTAAATTATTCTTCTGCTAGTTTGATCATTGTAAGTGTTGATCGACACTACTGATCAAACTTAAGCCTGGCGAGAAAAACAGAAGAAAAAAATGTAGAACGAAAGGATGAGCAGTTATTGTGCTTACTCGTTACGGGACCATCACAAGCCAGTATTGTACCGGAAGTGTTTAAATTCAGAAGAGTGTTCCTGGAGCCACTCTGTAGTAATTCTGGACATGTGGGGTGTCGCATTGTTCTGCTGAAATTTCCCAAGTCCATCGGAATGCACAACGGACATGAACGAATGCAGGTGATCATACAGGATGCTTACGTACTTGTCATCTGCCAGAGTCGTATCTACACGTACTAGTGGTCCCATATCACTCCAACTGAAGACCATTAGAGAGGTTCCACCAGCTTTAGCAGTCCTCTGCTGACATGAAGTGTCCATGGATTCATGAGGTTGTCTATATATCCAAACACGTCCATCCGCTCGATGCAATTTGAAACGAGACTCGTCCAACCAGGAAACATGTTTCCAGTCATCAGCAGCCCAATTTCGGTGTTGACTGGGCCAAGCGAGGTGTAAATCTTTGTGTGCAGTCACGAAGAGTACACACGGGACCTCTGAAAGCCCAGATTGATGATGTTTCGTTGAATGGTTCGCACGCTGACACTTGTTGATGGCTCAACACTGAAATGTGCAGCAGTTTGACGAAGGGCTGCACTTCTGCCACGTTGAATGATTCTCTTCAGTCGCGTTTTTCCCGTTCTTACAGGATCTTTTTCCGGCCGCAGTGATGTAAGGGATTAGATGTTTTACCGGATTCCTGTGATTCACGGTACACTCGGGAAATGGTCATACAGGAAAATCCCCACTTCATCACTACCTCGTAGACGCTGTGTCCGATCGCTCGTGCGCCGACTATAACACCATATTCAGACTCACTTAAA
Organism: Schistocerca piceifrons; assembly: GCF_021461385.2. Taxonomy (NCBI): domain Eukaryota; kingdom Metazoa; phylum Arthropoda; class Insecta; order Orthoptera; family Acrididae; genus Schistocerca; species Schistocerca piceifrons. Next base: position 667,937,217 of record NC_060138.1, read on the forward strand.
TCTTGATAACCTGCCATTGCAGCAGCAGTAACCGATCTAGCAACTGCGTCAGACACTTGTTGTCTTATACAGGCGTTGCCGGCCGCAGCTCCGTATTCTGCCTGTTTATTCCGATTATATATATCTCTGTATTTGAAAACGCATGCCTACAACAATTTATTTGGCGCTTCAGGGTATTTCATTCGTAAATGACTTACATTTGCTTTATTCATGTCTTTTACTGAGAATTAGTGCATTTACTTCGTTGGATAATCATATTATTTTCTCTGTTACCCAAGGTTTCTTAGCAATTATCTTCTTTACACCTATATTAGTTTGTAAAATTTCTTTGATTGCCCTTTTTAGACGCTACAATTATCCTGGTCTAAAGGAGAACTCCTTCTACCTTTCTTATTTAAGGCCGGCCGTTGTGGCCGAACGGTTCTAGGCGCTTCAGTCTGGAACCTCGCGACCGTTACGGTCGTAGATTCGACTCCTGCCTCGGGCATGGATGTGTGTGATGTCCTTAGGTTAGTTAGGTTTAAGTAGTTCTAAGTTCTAGGGGACTGATGACCTTAGAAGTTAAGTTCCATAGTTCTCAGAGCCATTTGAACCATTTTTAAGCATCCTTGTACAAGTGGTAGTATAAGTTGTTATGACCACTTGAAACAATCTTGGGACCCATAGCCGTATACCATATTTCACGAGGATTAAATGGGCGCAGTTGAAAGCACTCTGATGGCGGTATTCGAGTGCAAATCCCTGTCCGATGCGTAGTTTCACTGCAGCGCACATTTGACTAATAATCCAGTATCCCTGTGCATAAATTTTCATGATTCGGGTACTATTTAGGTTTCATCACTGATTTTCCACTGACAGAAACGTCACTTTTATAGAGGTCAGGAAAGCAGAGAAATGACGCGAGATGCAGAAGTGTTTTGTAAAAATGTGTGTGAAATCTTATGGGACTTAACTGCTAAGGTCATCAGTCCCTAACCTTACACACTACTTAACCTAAATTTTGCTAAGGACAAACACACACACGTCCATGCCCGAGGGAGGACTCGAACCTCCGCCGGGACTAGCCGCACAGTCCGTGACTGCAGCGCCTAGACCGCTCGGCTAATCCCGCACGGCAAGTGTTTCGTACTCCGGTAGGATAACTAATTGTAAGACGAGGGCCAAGTAACACGACTTCTGCTTTAGAGCGGGTACGCAGTTTAATCTCTCGTTCTGTTACAACAGGAGCGGACAGACCCAGTTCATAGAGTAAATATAATCCTAGTCCACTAAATGGCTAATGCTAGTATATGCCGCAGCTGGTGAAACCTTAAGCGGCAATTTTATTTTTCGTACGTAGACGTCCTGCGAGGATTAGCCGCGCTGTCGGCCACTGGCATCGCTTCCAGACGATGGAATTACTTTGGCCTGTGGGCGCGACACGTTCGCCACCTTGAAAGGTGCAGTGCACGCACCTGCAGCCGCAGCTCACACCAGCGCGATAGCCATCTGGCAGCGGCATGCATTACTGGACCGCTAGCGTGCGCCGCGCCTGCTGCCAGCGCCTCATTAGGGGAGCCCTAGCCGTGTGTGTGGCTGTGCGCTTGTCTAGCCTCCGATTCCAATCTCCCTCATTGGCTTCACAGGACGTGTGCAGGCGGCGCGACCTGTCAGCGACTCGAAAGCCCGATTATCTTAATGGCGCGTTCTGGAACTGAGGAAATACGTGCCGTGTGTCTGGCTAAAGATAACTTCTAGTCAGGTATTCCATCCATGGTGCTGATCAGACCGGGTGCCGGTTCGTAAGGACACCTTATTTTCTCTAAAATTTCTTACATTAAAAATAATACAGGACCGTAACCTAATTAGTCGTCATAGTGCCTCGTTATAGGCTGTAAGTCCCTCTCACGTGAAAGGTAAATTATCGTAATTTTACTGAGAGTAATGATTCATGAGAAGAACCATTCAAAAAAATGGTTCAAATGGCTCTGAGCACTATGGGACTTAACATCTGTGGTCATCAGTCCCCTAGACTTAGAACTGCTTAAACCTAAGGACATCACACACATCCATGCCCGAGGTAAGATTCGAACCTGTGACCGTCGCGGTCGCGCGGTTCCAGACTGAAGCGCCTAGAACCGTTCGGCCACACCGGCCGGCGAGGAATCATTATTCACCCTGAACCCAATATTGTATGGTGATCTGTGTTGAAAATTTTCTTTCAGAAACAAAAAGTAACCTCGATGAACTGTAATTATTATTATTTTTATTATTCATTTAATTACTGCTTTGATTTAATTATTATTTTTGTATTAGCAGAAGAGCCAACACCGTGTTAAGATTGGAGGCCGAAATGCACGCGTTTTAGCTCACGCAGGCTGGCCTGAGGAGGGAAGAACTATATTGACGTGAGGTCAGGAACATGACAAGGAATGAGAATTCAGGAAGCGGACGTAATTAGTTTGATACTTAACTTTGATCCATTAATGATGAACGTCGCTCTTGAAGGTACGTGATTCACAATCTTATCTGTTCAGAATACATTCTTGAAGATAGTACTTATAGTAACTGAATATGGCCCCTTGCTAGGTCGTAGCAAATGGCGTAGCTTAAGGCTATGCTAAACTGTCCTCTCTGCAAATGAGAGCGTATGTAGACAGTGAACCATCGCTAGCAAAGTCGGCTGTACAACTGGGGCGAGTGATAGGGAGTCTCTCTAGACTAGACCTGCCGTGTGGCGGCGCTCGGTCTGCAATCACTGATAGTGGCGACACGCAGGTCCGACGTATACTAACGGACCGCGGCCGATTTAAGGCTACTACCTAGCAAGTGTGGTGTCTGGCGGTGACACCACAATTATTATTATTACTGATTCAAGGAATTAGTTATTTAGTATTCAGTCTCTCTAAGAAAAAGAGTTTAGGTCTTTGAACTGAATAAATAACCAAACAGATCTCACTAGACGACGTTTATGTTCAGGACATTGCGCTTGGCAGACTAGAGATCTGCTGCTGCACGCTGGCTGTAAGCTGTGCTCGATGTCTTTGCGGGTCGTCCCACTGCGAACTGAATCTGTAGGAATTTTAGTCTACATTAACTACAGTCCAATTCTCCTTACTATGGAAGTCTGGCCATCGAATTGGATTTGTTTAAAAGTCTTTAAATTAGTGACCGTACAGAGTTTGCAGGTTCGAGCTTCCACAGTCCAAACAAATGTCTCGTAGGAATGCACAAATATTTGAAAATGTGAAACCATAAGATGGAGAATAATTTACGCAATACACACCTTGTTTATGCAGCCGAGAAATTGGTTTTTTTATTTTATTATTCTCAACAGAATCAGAAAATGCCTTTCGATTAAAGATGGCGGTCTCGCAACGATGCCTTCTCTCTTAAGCCGTAATAGGTTCGTCCAGATCAGCAGCTAGACAATATCTTTTCACAACAGTTAACACCGAAATAAAGCTCTCTTAGTTCAAGGAATGGAAGGAGCGTCAGCGATAATGCTGCTTTTTCACAGTACGCGAGTACGCTTCAAATAATATCTTGTTCGGCTCTCAACGTGTTACTTTCGCGTGTTGCAAACAACTAAGTTTAACGTTTAGTGTGAATCGGGTACGACCGCCCATTGGACGATAAGACTCGCGGGCGGACGCAACGGTGCACGCGAACGCTTCACTTAATGTGTGCCGAGGGCCACTCTGCGCAGGACCCATCCAGAGCAAGACGTGGAGACGCGTGCAACAGTCGTGTGGCTGTCTGCAGATTTGTACGCTTAGTGCTTTATTTGATTGCGCCTCACTATCGAAAGGATCAGTTTTGCGGTTGCATTCAGATTTGAGTTCGTATTGCGTGGTCTAATATTGAATTTGTAAAGTATTGTCGTCCATTTACTTGTTTGAAGGTGGTTAATTCTGCCGATTATAAAGGCAGGGAGAAATAAAATGACTATAGTTTTTCATAAATAGGAATGACAGCAGTGTGATTTTCTTTGTACCGTATATCAGAATACTGATTGTTTCCTAATTCGGAAAATGTTTCATCATGTCTCTACTAGTATGGATCGTGCTAAAAATATTTAAACTTTCAAATTTTAGAACACTAATCTTTTAGCACCACCTTCTCAAATTCCGCGTAGGATAAATTTTTAATCATTTTTTTTCCAAAACAACGTATCTTATTCTTCTCACGATGTAACGAACTTTCAAATCTAGTTGTCGTTTTATAAGTTTGCTCCACCTTTCCTGTGACAATAATCTTAGTATCCTCTTCTTGAACATTCGGTTTCAAAGTGCGCTTCTCACTCACTGACAATGCATGTGGGTCATACCGAGAATTCGGTATTATCAGCATGGGTACAGATATTACTCGCTTCGTCGTATAAGATGGCAATATGTATCATTCTGCTTGACATGTTCAGCTCAGAAAGAGATACTTCGAATAATAGGTTGTTGTCTAAGGTTGCTTCTAACTGTGCCTTCACAAGTAGCGTAATTTTTTTAAAATCAGGTGTATTTTGCGACTGTTCACATACATGTGTGCGTATCTCTTCATGTCTCTTCAAACATCTTCGCCATTTTTGTCTTGAGCATCCTTTAGTGCATATGTAAATTCTTCCTTAAATTCTTTTGCCATTTCTTTTACTTCCTTCGTTGTTTCTTTTTGGCTTTCTTCTAATTTGTTTTCAGGTTACTCTTGTCTTGCGTTCTGATGTCTTTCTAATTTTTTATTTACAACTTTTGTTTCCTCACGGTTCGTTTTGTGGTTTTCTCTTTACCTTCCCTTATCACACTGAGTAGTGCCGTCATATCCCTGTGACTGTTAATGGGTAGGGCGGGGGGTGGTGATTGCTGCTATTTTTTTCAGCTACATCGGATCCCTTCCAGTTCAAAAATGGTTCAAATGGCTCTGAGCTCTATGGGACTTAACATCTGTGGTCATCAGTCCCCTAGAACTTAGAACTACTTAAACCTAACTAACCTAAGGACATAACACACATCCATGCCCGAGGCAGGATTCGAACCTGCGACCGTAGCGGGCACGCGGTTCCAGATTGAAGCGCCTAGAACCGTACGGCCACACCGGCCGGCCTTCCAGTTCTTCCCGATTTTATATGAATGGCGTTGAAGTTATACTTGCACTTAATACCGCCTTTAGTTCCATGTCTAAAGATTCTGTCTTAGTCACATCCTCCAACCCAGAATCTTTGAACACTGCTCTGTTGATTTCCCTCTATACCGAACTGATTTCTCACAACACTATCGGCTGGTATTTGCTCCTTTTTTGACTCACTTTTACGCTTGAAAGCTAAACGTACAAAATACAACCCTAACTAACTTTCTCCCCAAACAATTTTTCACATGCCAACTTTTCAAAATATTCGTCAACAGGAATTATTGCAACACTTGCGTTTATTACTGCTGTGCTGTCATCTGATGTTGCAAACTGCGCCCTCTGTGTAGCTGAGATCGTAGCCTCGGACCATTGCAGTCCAAGATGTTCCAGAATTCCTGTTCTTGCCTTGAACCACTGCAGTCTAAGATGCTGTAGATTTCCGATTCACGCACGTTGCTGTACGCGGTGATGCACTTTAGTTACTCTGCCCACACATGGACTCGTAGCTCCACTGTTCACAGTTATTTCTCATTACTGCGTTTCTAATCACTGTTCTCCACCTATGAGCAGTCGTCCTTTCATGTGCCACCAGATATAAAACTCCATTAATATCTTTTCAGTTTTTTAGGTTAAATATTGCTGCTATCGGATTATTGGATGCGAGTATGGCAGTTTTACACGTCTCGTTGTAATATAAATCCGACCATGTGGCCTAATTCGAACACATGTCTCTGATACTTTTCAAATATTAATGTTATTCAGTTGAAAATGGAACATTTCGCTTTGGAATAAGAACACAGAAAGTCAAATTACTTTGTGTTATTAGGTAAAACACTCCCCAACGATGCCTAAGCTCACTCAGTCTCGCGTTTACTGTTTTGCTTGTTTCTCATTCATTCTGAAGTAACCATTGCTACGTTGCGTTTCCACATTACTGTAACAGGTAATCACTGATCACGGAAGCATTTTCGTTGCGTTCCCCGCGACATTTACTGATTCACAGATACAACAGTGTTTCAATCATAAGTCTCATAATTAATCTTCTGCGCCTTTCCGCAAGATATCTGAATTACTGAAACACTTTTCTTCCACGATGTGGCACAGCGCCTTCCACTCTTTCTACATTCTTCATACTATCTATCAGCTATGCGGTTGCGGGCGTCAGCTCTTTGCGAGAGTCCAACAACGACTCTACTTTTCACACCCGTCAAAACGACGCGTGATCACTACTGCTGGGACACTGATATGCATCAAAACAAAAGAGGAAAGACGCTCCGAGCTGCAAAACTTCCAGAAGCCAGAGATAAGTAAGGAGAAAAATACTGATACGTTACATCAAATATAGCAGTACCCCTTGCATTGGTCGTACTTCTTATCAGAAGAATAGTGATGCAGATTCTTTCAAGCGCACCTCCTCATAACTACGGCTGACGGGGGTTACGTTGCAGGCTTATAAACTGTCTGACTGAAAATATTCGCACATTAACATGCAACGTGTGCATCATTCGCCTTGAACTCTGCAGGGGACGCTTTCAGTGTCTGAATGCCTGTGGAGGAGTGGCAGCCCATGCTTCCCCACGAGTTGAACCAGGGGCGGTGGTCGTGCTGTACGCAGGGGTTCAGACTCTAGAGGTTTAGGTCGGAACTCTGGGCAGGCCAGCCCATTTGAGGAATGTTGTTCACAAACCAGCGCCTCACAGATGCTTACGTATGACAGGGTGCATTGTCATGCTGATTCGAACAGTCGTCGTCACCGAACTGTTCCTATACTCTACACAGTACACATCCCTGTAAAATCTGTTTTCTTAAGCGCAATAAGGGGATCACACCCGAACCATAAAAAATCCCATAGCGTAACACCACCGCCTCCGTACTTCACTGTTGCTAATTAACACTTTCCACGTTTTCGCCAACTTTCAATACTTCCATCGGATTTCCACAGGATGTAGAGTGATTCATCTCTCCAAATCTCTCGCTTCCGTTCATCCGCTGTCCATTGGAGTCGATCTTAACACCACCACGAGCGTCGCTTAACACTGGAGACAGAAACGTGAGGTTTATGAGGAGCTGCTCGACCACTGTACAGTTATTTTGTTAGCTGGACTCCAGGTAGCGCTTTGCAACTCACAAGTGATCAGGCCTTGGTTTAGCTATAGATGTTCCTCTGCGTTTCCTCTTTCACAAGCACTTCACCAGTCATGAACAGTCGAGTTGGCAGACTTATGTGGGTTGAAATGTCCCCGATGGATGTGTTACTCAGCTGACATACAATGACTGGTCCACGTTCAGAGTCAGAGAGCTCCTTTGACAGACGCCTTCTGTTGTTATTGTTTCTCTACTGACAATATTCCTCGTTTCTTTCTATAATGGTGCCATATATATCCAGAATGGATAAATATAACGAGGTGTGGTTCTCGCCAAGTTATAGCGGACAATTCCACAAATTTCCTGAAGATCGCAAGTAATTTTTAACTTTTGCAGTCGTCGAATTACGACGTTGGCATTTGAAAGAAGCTTCTAAGAGAACTTCAACAATATGACCTTGAGCACTGCTGTTCGCTATAAACTGGTTCTGAAGAAACAGTGCTGAACGTTCAGTTCCATCTGGAGTTAATGGCAGCACAGGACCCTGTTACACGGCACTTCTTTCTTTCGGGAATCATCAGTGTTTCGTAATACTGTACCTCTTGCTCAGTATGGAGTTTTTTTGCTTCTGGAGTACTGACGTTCTCGAAAGCAAATACAAATCAGCAGATGCAGCAGCTAAATATAAATAAGCTACTCCATCTTTTTTATTTATTTTTTAAATTTTTTACTTAATCATTTTATATATTTATTTTTTCAAAAACAATCCATTGCTTCGTATGGCATAAGGTGCAATGCACACACGATAAAAATTCAAAACTTTACTCCGAATCATGGAGGTGAGTTTTACGTTAATGAAAACTGGTTTCGAGAAATCAAACTCTGATTATTGAGAAAAAGACATCACAACATAAGATGACATAACGGTCGCAAAATTCTCTCATTACAAAGAAACGCCGCGCGGTCTATGGCGTCCTGTCACGGTCCGCGCGGCTCCCCCTGTGGGAGGTTCGAGTCCTCCCTCGGGCATAGGTGTGTGTGTTGTCCATAGCGTAAGTTAGATTAAGTAGTGTGTAAACTTAGGAGCCCATGACCTAAGCAGTTTGGTCCCATAAGGTCTTACGCCAAATTTACAAAATTTTACAAAGAAACTACAAACATACCTTTAAAATTCCTCCGTCCGAGCGGTTCTAGGCGCTTCAGCCTGGAACCGCGCGACCGCTAAGGTCGCAGGTTCGAATCCTGCCTCGGGCATGGACGTGTATGATGTCCTTAGGTTAGTTAGGTTTAAGTAGTTCTAAGCCTAGGGGACTGATGACCTCAGAAGTTGAGTCCCATAGTGTTTAGAGCAATTTTTTTTAAATTCCTCCAAAATATTCTCTATCAGTACAATGAACAAGAAAGCATTATATGTCAGTTTTCATCTCCATAATGAAATATCCTAGAGAGCTTCTCCGAGATTCACAGAAAACAGACCTCGTTCTTAAAAACTCACCTGCACGCTACAATGCCTCAAATAAGAATGTCTCAGCGCTGCACAACGGACTGACTAAGCAGTTAGCCTCAGGCAAAACTAAACACAGCGTCAAGGATTTTGTTCACAACTCATGGGGTGCGCTCATTTATCTTTGTCCCAGAACAGTAAATGTGAATTATTTACAATAGCGAAAACATATGTGAACCTTACACCTTCTGCGATATAACATGTATGGTACTTGATAAACAGGATAACAGTACCGTAAACCACTGAAACGGCCTCAAGAGAAAGGGGTTCCACAAACGTCTGTTCCGTTACACCAAATGTAAGCAAACACGCAGACCAGTACGGTTCTTGTATATACGTGTGCGTTTGTTCCCATCACTCTGTGTCCACTTCTTGTAGCGATCAGACAACTTGCCGTAAAGCTATTGAAACATTAACAATTTATCCGACAGTGGAAAAAGTGAATATCGTTTACTACGATTGTCGCTAAAGTATTTCAGCAGCAATTGGTTGTATGCTGAAGAGTATCCAGAGAGTATCAAGAACTCAAGATCTGTCTTCGCAAACATAAAAATAGCCAAAGCCGCAGACAAACAAAAATTACGCGAAGCGAAATGTAGTGTGAGGAGTGCTATGCGAGAGGCGTTCAATGAATTCGAAAGTAAAGTTCTATGTACTGCCTTGGCAGAAAATCCTAAGAAATTTTGGTCTGATGTCAAAGCGGTTGGTGGATCAAAACAAAATGTCCAGACACTTTTTGTGACCAAAATGGTACTGAAACAGAGGATGACAGACAAAGAGCCGAAATACTAAATGTCTTTTTCCAAAGCTGTTTCACAGAGGAAGACCACACTGTAGTTCCTTCTCTAGATTGTCGCACAGATGACAAAATGGTAGATATCGAAGTAGATGATAAAGGGATAGAAAAACAATTAAAATCGCTCAAAAGAGGAATGGCCGCTGGACCTGATGGGATACCAGTTCGATTTTACACAGAGTACGCGAAGGAACTTGCCCCCTTTCTTGCAGCGGTGTACCGTAGGTCTCTAGAAGAGCGTAGCGTTCCAAAGGATTGGAAAAGGGCACAGGTCATCCCCGTTTTCAAGAAGGGACGTCGAACACGTGTGCAGAACTATAGACCTATATCTCTAACGTCGATCAGTTGTAGAATTTTGGAACACGTATTATGTTCGAGTATAATGACTTTTCTAGAGACTAGAAATCTACTCTGTAAGAATCAGCATGGGTTTCGAAAAAGACGATCGTGTGAAACCCAGCTCGCGCTATTCGTCCACGAGACTCAGAAGACCATAGACACGGGTTCACAGGCAGACGCCGTGTTTCTTGACTTCCGCAAGGCGTTTGATACAGTTCCCCACAATCGTTTAATGAACAAAGTAAGAGCATATGGACTATCAGACCAATTGTGTGATTGGATTGAAGAGTTCCTAAATAACAGAACGCAGCATGTCATTCTCAATGGAGAGAAGTCTTCCGAAGTAAGAGTGATTTCAGGTGTGCCGCAGGGGAGTGTCATAGGACCGTTGCTATTCACAATATACATAAATGACCTTGTTGATGACATCGGAAGTTCACTGAGGCTTTTTGCTGGAAAATTGTACTGAAATGCAGGAGGATCTGCAACGAATTTACGCATGGTGCAGGGAATGGCAATTGAATCTTAATGTAGACAAGTGTAATGTGCTGCGAATACAAAGAAAGAAAAGATCCTTTATCATTTAGCTACAATATAGCAGGTCAGCAACTGGAAGCAGTTAATTCCATAAATTATCTGGGAGTACGCATTAGGAGTGATTTAAAATGGAATCGTCGGTAAACCAAATGCCAGACTGAGATTCATTGGAAGAATCCTAAGGAAATGCAGTCCGAAAACAAAGGAAGTAGGGTACAGTACACTTGTTCGCCCACTGCTTGAATATTGCTCACCGGTGTGGGATCCGTACCAGATAGGGTTGATAGAAGAGAGAGAGAAGATCCAACGGAGAGCAGCGCGCTTCGTTACAGTATCATTTAGAGATCGTGAAAGCGTTGCGGAGATGATAGATAAACTCGAGTGGAAGACTCTGCAAGAGAGACGCTCAGTAGCTCGGTACGAGCTTTTGTTGAAGTTTCGAGAACATACCTTCACCAAGGAGTCAAGCAGTATATTGCTCCCTCCTACATATATCTCACGAAGAGACCATGAAGATAAAATCAGAGAAATTAGAGCCCACACAGAGGCATACCGACGATCTTTCTTTCCACGAACAATACGAGACTGGAATAGAAGGGAGAACCGATAGAGGTACTCAAAGTACCCTCCACCACACACCGTCAGGTGGCTTGCGGAGTATGGATGTGGATGTAGATATTATAGAAAAAGTTCTAGAAACTGGAAGTGTGGAAAATTAATTCGCCAAGGAAAAAGAAGAGCAACTGATGAAAGAAATGAAACTAATTTTCAGCAGCAGTAACACACAATGCAAATCTCACTAAGAGGCATCTCGGAAGTATGAGAGGGACGAACCAAACGAGTATTCTACGAGCAATCCTTTCCACCGTTTTTATCCTCTTCACATTTCGCTGCACCTACAGATTCGTGGCAGTGACTTCCAAAATTGGTTACTGTTTTCGAAATGTTATCTACGAAAACAGCAAAGTGATGCGACACACCTATTCACAACTTTGTTTAAGGAAAAGGCATAATACAAGTCACTTTTATTTCAGGACAGTTCTCATCTTGCATTCTTGTGGAAACAGTGTGTACTCAGGATTGTCAGGTGTCGTTCTAGCTGCACATTAATTTTCAGTGAAGATCGTTAGTAATTTCGATGTTATTTTCTCTCGAGTAGAGCACTAATTTGTTTTTGTGGATATTCCAAGTCCAACTTTTCACTTCATATCACTTAACTTTAATAATGTACTTCAGTACTGAGTTTTAGTTATGTAGTATTCACTGAGCACACAATTAGTGTATTTTGACAGTTAATTAGATTCAAGCTCTTTATTTCAAAATTTTGCATTTCATAAAGTTTAAAGTTTTATTTCACATTGTTCACATGCGCAACACAGGGCCAACCAAAAGTGTTTTGCTCAGCAATTGCATACGTTATCTAAATTACACGTTACATGAGGAGAAAGATTTCGAAATCAGTGTATTCTGTTTTCTCACATAAAGACGTAAATTATATAGAAAATTTACGCATGTCGACTCTTTTCGACTAGATAGTCCTCCAGTTTTTCTGTGATTACGTAGTTAGATTGCAACATACATTCTCAAAAGCAAATCAGCACTGTGCTTTTATGTACTAACGTTTGTATTTCCTCTTTCAGATATTATAATTTCGTTGTCATATTTGTGTATGATTTTGTGTGATTTTTTTTTCCAAGAAAATATTTGAGTGTGAAGATCTTTCTTGCTTAGGCAAACTAAACAGTTTGAATTGTTCCAGTGTTACCTATATTTTTTTGCAGATATTTCTATTGCGTAAAATAATTTATTATTTTCGATTATTTAACCACGACTGAAATTTTGTTTGGTAATTCAGTTTTTATATTTCAACATTAAAGCTAGCAACACAGTAGTCCGTCGTGCTACTAGATAGCAAACTACGTCACAAAATAATGACTTAATTATTGATGAAGCAGGAAAAGCTCAATAGTCGTTATGCATAAATAATTTGCTTGAGATTTTAGAGAATGCCATTAATTTTCCAAAACAATTGAATTTCTTTTTACGAAATGCAACAGAACGGATTTCCAACAGTGAACATGAAATTTCGGTAGGCGAATCGCCTCAGCAATGCAAATTCTAGCAACAACTACTCACTGAAACAGTCGATTCGGGTTTTGCGTCCATTTCTTTTAATCAAACACTACACGGACCTGCATCAATTAATGACAACATACACTCAGTCGTTGCAAATCCAGTAAAGTGAATGTAGAAATCAATAATCCAACATTGTTACAGTTGCTACAAAACATGAGTAATACCTCGAACGCTACTGGTAAAACGGTGGACAATGCATGAAGTGCCTTGGTCAATGAGATCTCTAGTACCGTAGACTACATTTTGCTACAGTATTCCAAACTTCTGTTGAGCAGTGTGGTATTCATTGAGCATGCAATTGGTTTCTTTTGGAAGTTAATTAGATTCATTTTCTTTATTTCAAAATATGTATTTCATGAAGTTTAAAGTTTTTTTATGACATTGTATGGTGAATGTAAGAAATATTTCATCCAATCCATTAATTCTCTTTAAGAAGAAGTTCTCGACCAAGACGCAGCCCCACGCTTGCGCTGACTCCGAAAGAGGCGAGGTAATAGTTGCTCTCAATAATGAACCTAAGACGCGCATCGGCGGTGTGAGGCTAGCCTCTCGGTAGCATGGTCGAATGACGTAAGGCAGGAAAATTTCAAGTGGACCAAATATAGAGGGCATCACGCGTTAACCGTGTGATCAGTCATGCCCAGGGCACAGGGAAGAATCATCGAATCTTCTAGCAGTAGTGCAAATGAACACGTACGAATAGGTCCCTCCTGTATTAATTGGGGGGAGTGCGGAAGAGTTTCGAGCAGATGACGCCGCCTCCATGACGCTCTTCTGTCTGATTAGGACATACGCTGAAGAGCCAAAGAAATTGGTACACCGTCTAATACCGCTTAGGGCTCCCGCGATCACAGAGATGTGCCGCAACACGACGTGGCATGGACTTTACTAATGTCTGAAGTAGTGCTGGAGGGAGCTGACACCATGAATCCTGCACAGCTATCCATAAATCAGTAGGAGAACGATAGGGTGGAGAATAGCAGTTTGCAAGGCATCCCAGATATGCTCAATAATGTTCATGTCTGGGGAGTTTGGTGGCCAGCGAAAGTGTTTAAACTCAGAAGAGTGTTCCTGGAGCCACTCGGTATAAATTCTGGACGTGTGGCGTGTCGCATTGTCCTCCTGGAACTTCCCGTCCGAATGCACAATGGACATGAACCGGTGCAGGTGATCAGACGTGTCATCTGTCAGAGTCGTATCTAGACGTATCAGGGGTCACATATCACTCCAACTGCACACGCCCCACAGCATTACAGAGCCTCCACCAGGGTGAACAGTTCCGAGCTGACATGCAGGGTCCATGGATGCATGAGGTCGTCTCCATACCCGAACACGTTCATCGGCTCGATACAATTTGAAAAGAGACTCGTCCTACCCAGCAACATGTTTCCAGTCACCAACAGTCCTATGCCGGTGTTGACGGGTTCAGACGAGGCATAAAGCTTAGTGTCACGAAGTCATCGTGCCTTCGGCTCCGAAAGCCTATGTTGATGATGTTTCGTTGAATGGTTCGCACGCTCACGCTTGTTGATGGCCCAGCATTGAAATATGCAACAATTTAAGGTAGGGTTGAACTTCTGTCACATTGAACGATTCTCTTCAGTAGTCGTTGGTCCCTTTCCTGCAGGATATTTTTCAGTCTGCGACGATTTCGGAGATTTGATGCTTTACGTTCACGGTACACTCGTGAAATGGCCGTACGGGGAAATACCCACTTCATCGATACCTCGGTGGTGCTGTGCCGCATCGCTCTTGAGCCGAGTAAAATATCACATTCAAACTCATTTAGAACTTGATAACCTGCCATTGAAGGAGCAGTAACCCATCCAACAATTGCTCAAGACACTTTTCTTATATAGGCGTTACCGACCGCAGTGCCGTATTCTGTCTGTTTATGTATCTCTGTATTTGAATACGCATGGCTATACCAGTTTCTTTGACGCTTCAGTGTAGTGTATTTCGCTAGCCTCGTTTAAAGTGGAACACGTACTGGACTTGCGGAATGCCGAAAGAGGACATCGTAGTTGGGGACTTGTATGCAGAGAAATATGTAACGGGTAAATCACATCGATAGTTAGCCACTTCTAACCTTCTCCCTGAGCAGTCATACCGAGTTCCGTACTCGAAGCTTGCTTTTCAACCTTGGTCGGGGAATCACTTTTTCTAATGTACATGTTACACGAGGAGAAAGTTTCGCAATCAATGTATTCAGTTTTCTCACATACATGCATAAATTTTATAGAAAGCTTCTTTCAAATGTTACAGAAAAAGTATACAGTCCCACTAGGGAAAAATCAATGTCGGTGCCGTAATTAGGACACTATGACCGATTATAATTGCCTACAAAGATCAGAAATTCTTCATGTTTCCCCCTCTATAACTCGGCGAAACCCGCGCCTCGATAAATTTATTCGTTCTGGATGTATCTGGAGTTTCTTGGTTTACTGCTTCGCTCGATACATTTAGAGTGAGTTTTTTATCTTGAGACAACGCAATACCTCACAAACTACGAATCAAATTTAAAAAATGGATAAATAAGCGTTCAACATTTGTAAAAATACTAAATTGTTAAAGCTTTCGTGGCCACTTGTTGACAAACTGCCAATTTGCTTCTGCCGGTGGCGAACTGGCAACGGAGGGTGAAGCTTTGTCAATGCCAGCCCACGTGCTGGCGAAACGTCAGTAAAATCATCCGATGAACGTTGGACGAAGAACCCGAGACAGAAACAAATAGGCAGTTTGTCATTTGTAAAAATCTTATCTGGTGACACCCCCCTGGGGGGGGGGGGGGAAGGGGGGAATCTTTAAAATCTTAAATGGGAATATCCCATGTTTATTGTAGATTCGGATTCTATGGGAAAAAATACGCAACTTTTATGTTTAATATTTTCTCGTTGCGCTTCGTCTCTGTGTTACCTCTTATTCGCGAACTGGCTTGTCGTCATTTCGCGAGAGGTATGTGGGAGGCAGTAATATGTTGTCCGACTCTTCCCGGAAAGAGCGCTCTGGGAATTTCATTAGTAAACTTCTCCATATTGCTCAACGCCTGTCTCGTAGCGTCTGCCACTGTAGTTTGTTGAGTATCACTGTAACGCTCTCACGCCGACTGAACGATCCCATGACACATCGCGCCACTCTTCGTTGGATCTTCTCTGTCTCTTCCGTTAGTCTTATCCGGTAGGGATCCCGTATTAGCGAAAAATACTCAAGGATTTGTCGAACAAGACCCTTGTAAGCCACTTCCTTCGTGGATGAGTTGCATTTGCTTAACATTCTTCCTATGGAACTCGGTCTGACATCTGCGCTTCCCACTAATTGTTTTATATGACCATTCAACTTAAGATTGCTCAGGATAGTTACTCCTAGATATTTTACAGTAGCCACTGCTTCGAACAAATTGTCAAGAATATTGTAGTTGTACAGTAGTGGATTTCTTTTCATATGTATGTGCAATATATTACATTCATTTAAGTTCAAGGTCAACTTCCAGAGCCTGCACCATTCATCAGTCCTCTGCTGGTCATTTTGCAGATCCATACTGTCTTCTGGCGTTGCTACTTTCTTATGGACAACTGCATCACCTGCGAACATGTAGCTTCTGGTGCTTTGTACTGGATCATTTATATACACTGAAAACAGAAACGATCCTATCACACTCCCTTGGGGTTCTCCGGAAACTGGCTTTACATCTGTCGATTTTTTCCATTAAGAACTACGCGTTGAGCTCTATCTGTGGCCGTCTTGCATCCAGTCGGAAATCTGATCGGAATCTCGGTATGCGCTTCTGTCTTTCACTAAACGGCAGAGCAGGACGTTGTCAGATGCCTTTGTGAAGACAAGGAACGCGCCATCAGTCTGAGTGCCGTTGTCTAGAGGATGAAAAGAACTAGCTGAGATTCGCAAAATCTCCAAAAACACCATAATTCTTTAACGTAAAACATGTCCCATACTTCCGCAACAGACTGACGTGAACAATATAAGCGTATATTTATGTGCATCTGTCCTGCGGCCCTTCTTGGAAACAGGACTTACCTGCACCTTTTGCCACTCATTCGATACTCTTCGTTCCTCGAGCGATCTAGATAATCTGCTGCTAGAATATCTTTCGTATAATCTTTGTAAAACCTTACATGTGTCTCATCTAGTCTTGATGCCTTTTCACTACTAAGCGATTGCAGTTGCTTTTCTATACCGCTGTCAGTTATCTCAGTATTCTGCCTTTTTGACGTTGGTACGATAATTGAAAGGAGGGACCGTATTAGAACCTTCCGCGCTGAAACAATTTCAAAAGACCGAAATCAGTAATTCGAACTTCCGTTTCCGTTTCGGTACCTGTGTGGTCACCGAGTGAGTGAATGCACAGCGCCATCTATCATGCAACGAGAAAAGTATTACATACAAAAGAAACGTATTTTTTCCCATAGAATCTGAATCTACAATAAAAATGGGATTACGAATCCATGGCCATAGTCCCAATCAGTTCATCGCCATCTGAGGTGCCATCGATCAAGAATGGACCAACGAGTTTGTCACCAGCGATACCACACCAGATATTCACATTCCACTCTCGCTGATGTTCAGCTTGGCGTAACCATTGCGTGTTCTGAGGAACCCAGTAATACAAGTTGTGTCGATTAATCGTACCGTAGTTCGTGGAAGTCTCAGAGATCAATATTTGAACAAAGAAATCGAGGTCTCTCTAAAAAAAAAGTGGTTCAAATGGTTCTGAGCACTATGGGACTTAACAACTGAGGTCATCAGTCCCCTAGAACTTAGAACTACTTAAACCTAACTATCCTAAGGACATCACACACATCCATGCCCGAGGCAGGATTCGAACCTGCGATCGCAGCGGTCGCGCGGTTCCAGACTGTAGCTCCTAGAACCGCTCGGCCACTCCGGCCGGCTCGAGGTCTCTCTGTATTTGCTGAAGCGACCACTGGCAAAATGTTACCTGGTTCTCGGAATTACTGCCATGGAGTTGCTGATGGGAAGAAATATGAAACGAATGATATTTTCTACGTTTCAAATTTCAGCAAACTGTATTCTGACTAACTTCCGATTCACGACTTAATTGCCGAGTACTAATGTGGGGACTATGATTCACTGCAGCTGATATCGTAATTTCATAATTCTGTCCAGCAACTGTTCTTCGACGGTCCTTTTTCGTGGTTGTACGGTCCCCTTGGTGGAGAACTAACGAATAACCCGGCAAAAAGAAGCGCGTGATCGTACTCTGTTTGGAAAACTTTGAGCATAAAGAGTTACAGCATTATCGACGTTCCGACCGCTTTCTCTGTAAATGTAAACCATTTCAGTTTTCTTTTCTATCGTTACAGCCTGTTATGTAATTAATAACACAGGCAAATTACAAACGTATTTAAGTTATGAGGCACGATTGCAACTAATGAGATGCAGTCAGATAATGGATCAATGAATGTTCCAAAACTGCCACGAGGGGAATATTGCAAAACAATCGTTTGCTACACGCGTCTGTTTTTATGGTTTCCAGCCAATGTATTTTTCTCGAACTAACACTATTTTTAAACTCAACTGCGTTATTTGTCGCTTACAGCGCCTACTATCACGCAACGAGAAAAGTGTTACATACAAAAGCTACGTATTTTTTTCCCCACAGAATCTGAATCTACAATAAAAATGGGATGTTCCTATTTATGATTTCAAAGGGCCTCCCACTCCTCGGGTGGGACAGTGGGGTCAACATTGGAATCGGCGGACAGAATTTTAAAAATATTAAATACGTGTTTTTCCTTTTGATATATATATATATATATATATATATATATATATATATATATATATATATATATCAAAAACTGTGCATCGGATTAAAAAAGGAAAAACACGTATTTAATATTTTTAAAATTCTGTCCGCTGATTCCAATGTTGACCCCACTGTCCCACCCGAGGAGTGGGAGGCCCTTTGAAATCATAAATAGGAACATCCCATTTTTATTGTAGATTCAGATTCTGTGGGGGAAAAAATACGTAGCTTTTGTATGTAACACTTTTCTCGTTGCGTGATAGTTGGCGCTGTAAGCGACAAATAACGCAGTTGAGTTAAAAAATAGTATTAGGTCGAGAAAAATACATTAGATGGAAACTATAAAAACAGACGTGTGTAGCAAACGATTGTATTCTCTCCGTTACATTACATTTTTGTAGACATGTTACGTGAATATTTCAAACATATTTGTTAATACAGATTCATTAGTTATTCTTAGTGTACATTTCTCTTCCATTGCTGCTGCCGCTGCATAGTCTGAACTTTCACAAAAGAGGAAGATCCGCCATTGGTCGGTCTAAGAATGCATAAGGCCACATTTAGAAAAAAAGTAGCTGACGTGGCGCGCAAAGTGCGCGCACGAGCGCTGAGGCAGGGCACGGCGTGCGTGTCGCAGCATTCGTCTGTGTCCAGCAGGCGCCGGCGGCGGCGGCGGCGGCGGCGGCTGGTGCTTACGCGTCGCTCCAGGAATCCTGGACAGGGCGACCTTCACTGGCGTCCCGGGCGCATCCTTCCGGCCGTGCTCGGAGTGACCATCGAGGTTTCTGTGGCCTCTATGGGAGACGGTTGCCAAGGGCGACGAACGACGGAGAAGTCACTATTTTTGTTTTCACAGCATGTTTATAGCGTATTGGGGTGCTGCATTTCTAATGTAAAGTCTTCTGGCGCCACAGCTGTGTAATTCGTTCTGTCAAAGCACTTTACTCACTACAGGAAGTGTGTCGTTTTCAAAATGAGCTGAGAGAAAAATCCACACTACAGTACAAAACTGTTGCATTACAGATGAAAACATCAAGAGAAATTTTTATTTTCAGTCATTGCCGCAATCAGATCTTACAGATATTATCGGTGCCATCTTAAGATAACCAGCGCTACAGAAAAAGTATCGGTATTGTATGTTTAAATATTAAGGAAACGAAAACCTAAAGCACGATCGTGATACCACAGTGTTATGTTACTAATGGCGAGCTGTGTTAGTCACGATGCATTTTCTCTGTGGCTCCATACATTAGAGGAAGTCATCTTCAATAACGTTCCGCAGCTGAACATTGTTTATTACGGAACACTGCGAAAGACGACATCCCCAGACGGATCAAGAACATACGCGAATGTAACGAGACAGATTATTAATATACTTTTTCATGCGGTTATCGTTCAGATTTTCGCTTCCTTGATGTTTTAACATATAGTAATGATGATCTTTCTCTCTGAGGACAATATATTCGCCGTAAGTGGTAATAGGTTAAAGGTATGATTGCGACTGAAAATAAAGTTTTACTGCAATAGCTGACAATCGCTGACACTCAGCAATTATATGAGTGGTTTAAATTACGTAAAAATACGTATCATGAAAAAAAATACAAGACGTATAAACACTCCTTGTAAAATATCCTAAACAGAATATGTACATCATCAGCAAAGACCAATAGAACTATCTATCCCTGTATCGTTGAATAGGAGGACCTGCAAAGATCGATTTCTATATACTCATCCCATAACCACCTCTCCTGTCTACTCTCTGACTGGTAGTCTGATATGAACTGGTTGACTGCGGATTTGGCAAGGCCGGCCATTCTATTTCAGACAAAATATTGCCATTTTTTGAAAGAGTAAACCGCCATTTGACTGTGTATTACTAAATTTATCTTCTGTACTACCTATATTTCCACTTTTATGCCACTATCAAGCACGATGCTAAAAGCTAGAACATGCAACTATTAAGGAACGAAGTAAAAAATTCAGTTTTTTACTCTGTGTCCTACTATTTGCATGTTTCAGCTTTTAGCATTGTACTTGACGATGGCATAAAAGCTGAAATCTAGTTACTACAAAAGATAAATTTAGTAACACGCAGTCAAATGGCGGTTTACTCTTTTAAGAAGTATTGCATGACTATCACTCACCACAATCGAAGAAACAAATATTGCCTGTTGGAACCCCATATACGAAATAAATATTTGTCATTAATGTTTTTGTTAAGTGGAGTTGATGATGCACAGTTTTTCATCAGCAGTCGTTGAGGCGATATTTTGCATTATATTCCTAAGATGTGAACAGTTTATTATGGAACGGTATAATAAGAAGCTGTGTGATATGATTGTCCATGAATGTGGGTGTTAAGCACGGCGATCTCCATGGAGCTTCTTGAAAGGACTAAGATACCTCCCGGCAGCTCTTTCCAACATTTCTGGTTTGCTCTGTGTACAACACAGTATTCCATTGCACCCGGTCGTAGGAGTTGTGGCGTATGCCACGATCTCAATATCTCCGTGAATGGGAGATTAAGAAGCAACCTGGAATATGGATGTAACATAGTCATTAAACATTTAGATCATCGGTGCCAAGCAGCTAAGTTTTTTGTTCACGCCTGAAAAGACCACATCCATGTAGTTAAAAGGGAACCTTTGAAAAGATCCGATCACGATATTAAGCAATAGGTCCACAAAAAGAATGTCCGTCACCAAATAGCCAGGCGTCTTCCTGGACGAGAGACAAAATTATAGAGCACATATTGAAGAAATGAGAAAAGGAGGCGGGAACACGGTGAACAAATCATTAACCTAGACAGTTGCGGTTATAAACTACCAATGCAAACAATAAAAACGTACCGTAATGCCATCCAAACTGCGATCATGGGATACTGTGCGAGTGCTTGGGCCCACAGACTTTTGTTCATAACACCTTTACAGGTAGTTAACAGGGTGCAGCGCAAAATACTACTTCGATTGACAGATGTTTTCGGTACCGTATGAGTTGAGCGATCACAGGTAATACTTACCCAACTGATCTCCATATGCGAAGAAAAGCGGTGATTTATTGGATGAAGAAAGAAGAATATCATGAAGTGCAGCATTTAGTAGCGATTACAGACCACAAACAAACAGCAGATTCGCAGTCAAATCCTCTATCTGCGCAGAAAGGATGTAATGACGCCAAAACAGCGAAGACCACATATGGTTTTCTCCAAGATGTAAATAGGTACTGGGAATGAGGCACCTCAATCTTTCAAGGTGAATCACACACTTCTTGACGGGTCACGAGCCTTATGCCACCTACTGGCATCGCACTGGTCTGAAAGTCTATGGGTGAGGAAGACAAGGGACAGCATAGTATGAGGATTTCCGATATACATTGATGTTGTTGATAGCAATCGGCTGCAACTGAATCAGTATGGAAGAGTCGACGTCAAGGAGATACTGCGTTGTGAGACGGAATGGCATATCTTCGACAGTACTGCCGGCGCAGTTTCAAAAGGCTTGGTGGTTTACCTTGTCAATTAACCTCCATCTACAGCATTATTGTACATTGCGACAGAAGATCGAGAAACAACACAGCGAAGGCAGCTGAGGTCAATAGTAGCAGCCAAGGAACCGCCAACCACTCACACACAGCGATCGTAACAACTCCACAGTGGAAACGCAGACGTCTGGCGTGTCTCCGCCATCCAGCTAGAATCGGGGTGACGTGGACTGCCATGTGGCTACACTTCCCACCGGCATCAACAATCTCCCTCGGACCAAGAGAGTTGTTTCCTGAAACCAGGAGAGCCAACACACAACGGAAGAGCAGATTGAACCACGACGTCCTCATCAGCGCCCAAGGAGCTGACAGGGTGTGCTTGCAGAACGGAGGGTGACTGAAATGCATTGTGGGATGTGCCAGATAAGAACTTATACACTGAAGCGACAAATAAACTGGTGTAAGCATGCGTATTGAAATACAGAGATATGTAAACAGGCAGGATACGGCGCTTTGGTCGGCAACGCCTATATAAGACAACTAGCGTGTGGCGCAGTTGTTAGATCGGTTAAGGCCGGTTCCCACTAGAGCGCGGCAGCGCGGCGTGCGGCAACGGCAGCGGCAAGCGTTTTCCGCGTTGACGCGGCGGCTCGCGGAATTGGCGTTCCCATCTGGAAGCGGCAGACGTTAGCGGTAGCCAATGACGGACAGCCACTGAGGTACGGGGCAGGACCCACTGCAATGCGCGGTGCGTTTGATTAACTATATCTTACACCTACATGAAGGAAAGACGAAGTTGGGTGAAGACATACCAATTTTTCATTTTCTGTACAATGCACTCTTTCACATATTTCATTATTCATGTTTTCTCATTTCACCATGAACAGATTTCATGACTACCGTTCACGATTGTTCACTATCTTCTAACACATTGAAACAATGTACGACAAAAGAAATTATTCAGATAGTTAAGCGAGACAAAAATTGAAATGTGATACGGTAGCAGGTACACGAAACAGTAAGAACACAAAGGCTAGGGGGAAGGGATGAAAGTGGAAGCCACCTGATAGAATTTCCCACAGAGCATAATGTAATCATCGCCAGCACCTTGCTTAAGAATCACGAAAGAGTAATATATATTTCGAACAGTTTTCGAAACCAGATTTTAAATTGTAAGGCATTTCCTGATGCAGACGCAAACCTGACTGAAGACTGTCAATAGCAAGAAAAGCGTTCTGAAAAAGAAAATTTGTTCATGCCGAATATAAATTCTAATGGTTGGATACTATTTTACAAAGGTATTTGTGTGGAGTGCAGCCTTGTACGTAAGTGAAACGTGGATGATGAACAGTTCTGTCAAAAAGACAATAGACGCTTTCAAAACGTGGTGATTCATAAGAATGCTGAACATTAGATACGAGGATCGTGTGACTAAAGAAGAGGTACGGAATTAAATAGAGGAGGAAGGTGAAATTACGGCACAACTTTGACAACAATAGGGGTTAGTTGACAGGACGTATTATGGGGCGTCAAAGAGTGAGGACAAAGGGGTTGGTTGATACTATTCTGATAATAATCATCTGTTGAAATACTATTTTATCTGTTAATGTAAGCAGTGAATTTACTCTTCCATGCACTCCTCCACAAAACATTTAAACCAAAACTGAAATCAGCTGAACACCAAATCTTTCAACCACTGTCTGACAACTACTGGATTCACTTTCAACTTTCTATAACTATCACCGGCCAGCCACACACACATACAGACATAAGGAGAACGAAAATAAACAAACATTAGTTTTCAGCATATAATTCTGCAGTTTGGCAACATGTACATAAACAAACCAGACAGGAAGGGACATGAGGTGAACACACTGTAGTTACGACGTCAAATCAGAGTTTTCAGTAAAACGTCTACTGCTAGTGACAGAAGAAAAAAGAGCGAACATGAAAATGTGCTTATGTTCAATAATCTAAGTTTTAGTTCAACCTCCAGCATGTAACCAGGTGAGGGGAAACGTATATGTCCGCCAAAAACTCGATTCACTGAAAGTAATCAGTCATTCACATAAAAAAAGATGTGAACTGTTTTATAATCTGCAAGTATCACATATCAAAACAAAACTGAATCATTCTAGATTCCACCGAAGATACCTTAAAGTAAAAGGCGAAACTCGTCTTGAATCAGTAAAGTACACTGGATAAAGAAAAAAGAAAGGAAATAATCAATAGCTCTACATATTTAGTAAATTACATCTTATGACATACCAGCAAATTAGTTTCGGTTTAACGTCTCATTCGACATGCCATTAATGCCGTTTAAAAAAATTCATCCATCCCTTCTGAAAAACTGTACTTACTTTCATATCTCGGTAGATAAACAGATTTAGGATATTTATCATGCGACGAAATACATGACTTTTCATAAGTTATCGTTTGCAAAAACACACGTTTCGATTTCTTGAAACGTTTACGAAATTTGCGGTTGATACAACCACATGGTTTACGACGAGCAGGACGAAGTATCGGTCGCGTCGCAAGCGAGCCGCGGTCGGTCACGGCACAGCCCGTCCGCCGACATATCATTCAATATCTCGAGAACGGTGATAGCTATCGATCTGCTCTCAGCTTTAAAAACAATTTAGATATGTTGACTAAATTTCATACGCAATAATGTATAACCTAAAATGAACTGTACGCAAAGTCCACACAATGCGTTTTCACCTCTGCACACTCATTAAAATTTCGTGTAAAGGTTTACGTAAATGCGATACAGCAAGTAACTACGACGAATAACGAAAAGAAATTCGGTCCTTTATCGAGAGAAGATATCAGGCTATAACATGCCCAAGAATCAAATTTTTCTACCGAATAGTTTCCTTGGAATCGGATGATATGTTTTTCATAGCTGCCGCCGCGTCCGCGCCAGCGCTTCGGCGAAAGTTCGTGTGGCCCGGGGTGCCGTACCTGACGTCACGCTCAGCGCGTTCTGTGATTGGCGGCGCGCACCTGGAGCGCGTCACGCGGCAGCGGAAGCGGTTCGACATGGGCAAACCGCGACGCAGAGCCCGCCGCGCCGTGCCGCTGACGCCGTTTCCATGGCAACCATGCCGCTGACGCGCGGTTTTGACGCGCGGCAGCCCTAGTGGGAACCGGCCTTTACTGCTGCTACAATGGCAGGTTATCAAGATTTAAGTGATTTTCAACGTGATGTAGTCAGCGCACGAGCGATGGAACACAGCATCTCCGAGGTAGCGATGAAGTATGGATTTTCCGTATGGCCATTTCACGAGTATACCGTGAATATCAGGAATCCTGTAAAACATTAAATCTTCGGAATCGCTGCGGCTGGAAAAAGATCCTGCACGAACTAGATCAACGGCGACTGAAGAGAACCATTCAACGTGACAGAAGTGTAACCCTTCCGCAACCTGCTGCAGATTTCAATACCGGGCAAAAGTCAGCGTGCGAACCATTCAACGAAACGTCATCGATATGGCCGAAGGCCCACTTGTGTACCCTTGATGACGACACCACACATAAAGCTTTACGCCTCACCTGGGCCAGTCTCATTTCAAATTGTATCGAGCAGATGGGCAATACATGTCAGCTGGGGACTGTTCAAGCTGATGGAGACTCTGTAATGGTGTAGGGCGTGCGCAGTTGGAGTGATGTGGGGCCGCTGATACGTCTAGATAAGACTCTGACAGGTGACAGTACGGCTGGTCCCGGCGGAGGTTCGAGTCCTCCTTCGGGCATGGGTGTGTGTGTTTGTCCTTAGGATAATTTAGGTTAAGTAGTGTGTAAGCATAGGGTCTGATGACCTTAGCAGTTAAGTCCCATAATATTTCACACACATTTTAACATTTTTTTTTTTTGAACAGGTGACATTTACGTAAGCATCCTGTCTGACCACATGCATCCATTTATGTCCGTTGTGCATACCGACGACTTGGGCAGTTGCAGCAAGACAATGCGACAACCCACGCTTTCAGAATTGCTACAGAGTGGCTCCAGGAACACTCTTCTTAGTTTAAAAACTTCCACTGGTCACCAAAGTACCCAAACATGCATTGTGCATATCTGGGATGACTTGCAACGAGTTGTTCAGAAGAGATCTTCACCCCTGGTACTCTTAAGGGTATACGGAATGAGTTTTTCGATAAAAAATCGATTTTTGGGTAAAAGCATTTTCGAAAAATTTAGACTCTCCCGTTTAATACCATGTATAAAATATTTTGATGACGTGAATAGAACTATTGTAAATAATTTTTTAAAATAATTTTGACACACGACGTTCCACACCTTGTATGTGAGACGCGAAATATACCTGATATAGACAGCGTTGCCAGAGATATAACTGAGCACAAGAGAGTTAGCTTTTTTGTTGGCTACACTGCTAGACAGTTGACAATAGATTCTGCACCATTTGTATTGTTTCCTTTGTGAGTACATCCATGTCATTGTTGTGAAAGTCGTATGTGGAAAAGTCATTGAGTTTTCTTTCCTTCAACATGCCAAGACCTAGTCTGAAGGTATTTAGAAAGCGTGTACATTGGCGCAAGTAAGTAGAGTGTACTAAAAATTCGTCTGATTCATCTTCATCAGTATCTGATGTCCCAGTAGCGACTAACCTCAACACTGGTAGTGATACATTGAGTGATGCTGCTGCCACTACACCGGAAAGTGCTTCAAGAAGAAAACTAGCTGGAATTGAAGAAGAATACAAGAAACTAAATGCTGGGACTACAAAATATGAGGTAATTAACGTCTCTTTATTATCAGACGTTTTGGAGAACAATGTGTGCTGCAAACAATGTGGAAAATGTGGTGTTTCATTGAAAACAAACTTACATGTAGGACTTGCTTGTAAATTAGAGTTGATGTGCGGTTATTGCAAACACAGTGTTACTTTCTTCAATTCCTCACATGTTACTGCAAATACAGGTAAACTATGCGATATAAACATTAGACTGGTTTATGGATTACGGTGTATAGGAAAGGGCAGGACTGCAGGTGCCATGTTGTGTGGTGTGATGAACCTCCCTCCTCCACCTTCAAAATTTAACAAACATATAATTGCAATAGGCTCTGCTGTAGAAGATGTGGCACAGGAAAACATGAAAGATGCTTTTGAGGAAGCAGTTGTTGAAAATAATAATAGCAGAGACTTGTCCATAGCTTTTGATGGAAGCTGGCAGAAGAGAGGCCACACATCTCTGAATGGTGTAGTAACAGCTACGAGTGTGGACACTGGTAAGGTAGTTGATGAGGCAATACTTTCCAAGCATTGCAGATGCAAGGAGAAAACGAAAAATAAACATGAAGAGGAGTGCATAGCAAATTACTATGGGTCAAGTGGTGGTATGGAAGTTGCTGGTGTAAGAAGTATTTATCAACGCTCAGTAAAATGGTACAACGTTAGACACATAAATTGTCTTGGAGATGGTGACTCAAAGGCTTTCAAAGAAATTGAGGAACTGAGACCCTATGGTAACGATGTGAAAATTTCCAAACTGGAGTGTTGTGGCCATGTTTAGAAAAGGATGGGATCAAGACATCGACGGCTCAAGGCTAGCATGAAAGGCAAGAAATTTAGCGATGGAAAAACTTTAGAGGGGAAAAATAGACTGACAGATGCTACAATAGATCATATTCAGAAGTGCTATGGTCTAGCAATAAGACAGAATACAGCAGATGCAGAATTAATGAGAAGAGCAGTCTGGGCTCTGTTTTTTCATACAGCTTCAAACAATGAGAATCCCCAACATGGGCTATGTCCAAAAGGAGACGATAGTTGGTGCAAGTACAACAGAGGCAAAGTGACTAAGAAACAATACAATCACCCTCATCACCTGCCACCTGCCATAATGGATAAAATAAAACCAATATTCCGAGACCTCGCAGATATTAGTCTACTAAAGAAATGTCTTCATGGCCGGACTCAAAATCCAAATGAAAATTCATTATGAAAAACCAATTTCATTGGAATATTTAATTGACACCGAGGAATATGATAAACAGCTGTCTTAGGGATTGTTGGTAACTGCGTAATGTAGCATAAGGACGCACGTTATTGGTTACTCACACACAGAAAAGCCCAGGGAAGGGGAGTAGCGTGTTCTAAGGAGCATTTTTATCGGTTTGTGCTTCGAAGATCTGGAGCACAGTCATTTTGAATACGGTAGAAGACACAAAACGCAGCAATGTAAGGTTTCTCTGTAGTAAACATTCGAACAGAAACCATTTCATCTTGGGCTTCATCTTCCCCTTCAACGTTAACTTCATCCGAGCATCCATCTTCAACTTGATCGCCACCGAGTGCCCCAGCCAGAACTGATGTATTGGCCGACTTCGAAAAATTTCAAGCTAATTTGCACTTTGGCAAGCTCGTTGGTGTCGTTAATGACTGATTTTTCAGCCACTTCAGCCTCCATCTACAATATTATGGTGCGCTTGAGCCATAACCGCTGGACGATGTGTAGGAAAAATAAAGTAATTTTTTTTTTTGCATGACTTCAAACTTCACTTTGAAGACTTGCATTTCGAATCCATGGACAATATGCTTTCATCTCCTGTGGCGTATTCTCTTCTGTGGTACTATCTGCTTTCAATTAAGATCATAACAATCACCGGACATTTCCCATTGCAATTAATTCACTTGTGTGATTATTAGTACGTTTCCCCCCGACCTCTATGTTAGCTACGTCGAGGCCTTATTATATCAATGTAGCCACTGTTTGTCGTTTGTTTTATCAGTATCTCTATCGGAATAAATAAAAGTAACTGTGATTCGTGTCTCATTCAATAGTTATAGATTTCCTTATTCATTGCTTTGGAAGGTACACTAATATATTCGATGTCAAGTTCAAAAATCATTTAAACCCGGCTAAGCTAGCACAAAGAGGATATTTTCGAGACTGTACGTCAGGAATACAGCACTGTGAGAAAAGACGGAAAATGGAAGAAAAACGAACTCAGATATTTTGGATTGACGATCTGAAGAAAGACGTAAAAATCAACAGGATTCATAAAATTCTACATGGAATGGAAATGAAATCCGATGCTACTTAACAGAGCGTAGGGGAACGACGCGAGAGACCCGCACCGCTTTACTAGGCAAGGTCCGAATGGAGGTGGTTTGCCGTTGCCTTCCTCCGACCGTAATGGGGATGAATGATGATGATGAAGACGACAACAACAACACCCAGCCATCTCGGGGCAGGTGAAAAGCCCTGACCCCGCCGGGGATCGAGAACGCTACCGCGAGACCAGGAGCGGCGGACAAATTCTAAATGAAGGGGTGCTATAAATTTTATTGAAAGTGCCTAACTGAAGACGCGACAATGTAGTGGGACACCCGTTTGAAGTAAATTCGACAGAAGGATTGAAAGGGTAGCTGTAGATATGGAATACGCACGTGAAAAGATTAGCGTTAGTCAGGAGCATATAGAAAATGGTATCAAATCAGCGGAAAAATGATTGACAAGGGAGGAGTAGTATTATCATGTATTTAGGCTACTAAATGGCGGTTTTATTGTATGTTACTTTGTTTCTTCATAGCTGAGGGAGGATGACATGCTATTCAGTCACATTAATGTGACTACCTGCCAAAAGCCAGACTAAACACCTTTTGAGTGCGGACAGCTGCTAGACATGCAGGAAGTGGGTCATGGAGGTTCTGGAAGGAACCGACAAGGATGTGGAGCTATGCAAGCTCCAATGCCGTGGCCAGCTGGGCTAGGTTTCTTGGTTGAAAATCCATGGCCCGATCGACGTGCTCCCGCAGATTCTCGATTGGGTTTAAATCCTGCCGCCGACGTGGTTGCCGTTGGCTTTAACAGATAGCGCCTAAGACGTTTGCGTACGCGAGCTGATCACAGGGTTTTAG
This sequence comes from Schistocerca piceifrons, assembly GCF_021461385.2. Taxonomy (NCBI): domain Eukaryota; kingdom Metazoa; phylum Arthropoda; class Insecta; order Orthoptera; family Acrididae; genus Schistocerca; species Schistocerca piceifrons. Next base: position 667,966,864 of record NC_060138.1, read on the forward strand.
TATGGCAATGTAAAAAATTTTGGAGTTTAAAAAAAATTTGAAAAGTCCTTTAGTGTTAACGTGTACGGAAGTACTATTCCGATTGCTAGTCGTAATTACACCCTGTTAGATGTTATATGCTGATTATATTACTATTAAATTACATGTGAACGCATGGAGCACATGACCAAGCAGCGCCCTCAACCGAGGGCGCTTCACTGCTAGTTGACTTGTTTAGCGTCAGTATACGCTCTGCTTCAAGACTGCTTGTGTCGCGGTCATATGTTATTCGACACTTTCTTTGAGTTGTCAAGGCTTTACGCCTGGTTGGTTAGGAAGGAGTTGAAGTTTGTGGTATGTAACTCATATGACCAGATCTCATTTTCTGTAACGTTGAGACGTGTTGAGTGTGCTGTTCACTTGTGTTTTGTACATTTTTGTAACAGATGTCTCAAGATGATGTAATCCCGAAACGCGTAACATGTTCTAATAAAAGAGTCAATTGAACATCTCATGACTTTATTGCGATTGTACAGCATTGGTTGCCAATTATTATTAAAATCCCGAACGACTGGTGGCCAGTAGGTTGCGGTACACTCATCCTGGTGCATTTCAGACTATGCATGTAGACTGAAAGCTCATTGACACGTAGCATTGTCCTGCTGGTAGATCCCGAGGAAAAACAAACTGCATGTGAGGGTGGACATGATCCCCAAGGACAGATGCATACCTGTGTTGATCCACTGGACGTTCCAGAATGGTGGGATCACCCAGGGAATGGGACTAAAACAGCCCCCAGACCACAATGATCACTCTTCCGGCCTGGAACCTTCCGACTATTGTTACAGGTGTTTGCTTTCAGACGTTTCAAGCTGTACACGCCAACGGTCATCTTTCTGATGGAGCACAAAACGTGATTCGTCTGAAAACACCACTTGCCTCCAATCAGTGGACGTCCAGTTGCGGTATTGGCGTGGAAATTTCAGAGCCGATGTACCGGGTGATCAAAAAGTCAGTATAAATTTTAAAATTTAATAAACCACGGAATAATGTAGCTAGAGAGGTAAAAATTAACACACATGCTTGGAATGACATGGGGTTTTATTAGAACAAACAAACAAAGAAAGTTCACAAAATGTCCGACAGTTGGCGCTGGACAGCAAAACGTCAGTGACTGCGCATGACAATCGTGTATAAAAGGAGCTGTAATGAGAGAGAGAATCAGGTGCGCCAGCAGTCGCAGCATGCTGACGTTACCTGAAAAGGCGCTTTTAGTGAAGCTGTATTATCAGAATGGGGAATGTGCTAGTTCAGCGTTACGATCCTATCGCCATAGGAAGGGGATTCGAGCGGGTAAAGGTCCGTTGACGAATGCAGCTGTGGCGAGAATGATTTCAAAGTTCGATGCCACGGGTTGTTTAGACGATAGATCCCATAGTGGCCGACAGAGCACAAGGTGTAATGCTGCTGAGACAGTTAAGGAAGAAATGGAGACTGTAGCGGGTTCGTCTACGCACGGGGAAGTCAGCGCTCGTGCAGTCGCACGTCGCACCGGCATTCCTTACACTACTGTCCGCCCCCGGTAGCTGAGTGGTCAGTGCGACAGACTGTCAATCCAAAGGGCCCGGGTTCGATTCCCGGCTGGGTCGGAGATTTTCTCCGCTCAGGGACTGGGTGTTGTGTTGTTCTAATCATCATCATTTCATCCCCATCGACACGCAAGTCGCCGAAGTGGCGTCAGATCGAAAGACTCGCACCAGGCGAGCGGTCTACCCGACGGGAGGCCCTCGTCACACGACATTTCATTTCATTTCTTACACTACTGTTTGGTTGGCACTTAAGTGTACCCTCCGATGCTATCCGTACAAAATCCATCGGCATCATGAACTGTTACCTGGCGAATTAGTGAAGCGGAAGGCATTTGCGGTGTGGGCGTTTCAAAAGATGGCGGAAGATGACGACTGGTTGAGTAACGTCTTGTGGACCGCCGAAGCTCATTTCACGCTCCGAGGGTCTGTCAACGCCCACAACTGCAGAATTTGGGCTACCGAAAATCCTAGAACTGTCGTGGAAACATTATTGCACGACGAGAAAGTCACGGTATGGGTTGGATTTACCACGTATACCGTTATCGGGCCTTTTTTCTTCGAGGAAATGCGTGGTTCTGGTTTTGTAACTGCTACAGTGACGGGTGAGAGGTACGCCGATATGTTACAGAATCGCATCATCCCCAGCCTCGCTGATAAACACCTGCTGGAACATACGATGTTTATGCAGGATGGCGCTCAACCCTATATTGTTAGACGGCTGAAAGATCTCTTGCGCACGTCGTTTGGTGATGATCGTGTGCTCAGCCGCCACTTTCGTCATGCTTGGCCTCCCAGGTCCCCAGACCTCAGTCCGTGCGATTATTGGTTTTGGGGTTACCTGAAGTCGCAAGTGCATCGTGATCGACCGACATGTCTAGGGATGCTGAAAGACAACATCCGACGCCAATGCCTCACCATAACTCCGGACATGCTTTACATTGCTGCTCACTACATTATTCCTCGACTACAGCAATTGTTGACGAATGATGGTGGACACATTGACCATTTCCTGTAAAGAACATCATCTTAGCTTTGTCTTACTTTGTTATGCTAATTATTGTTATACTGATCAGATGAAGAGCCATCTGTGGGACATTTTTTGAACTTTTGTATTTTTTTGGTTCTAATAAAACCCCATGTCATTCCAAGCATGTGTGTCAACTTGTACCTCTCTATCTACACTATTCTTTGATTTATTCAGGTTTCAAATTTATACTGACTGTTTGATCACCCGGTAATTTTAGTATTCCTTTGGTTCAACTGGGCGGTCAGAGGTCAATAGTTGCACGTTTATTTGTTTGTATACATCTCCACAGGTGCTGTTCGGCATTGTCATCTGTGGCCCGTGGCGTACCACAGTTGCCTTGGGGTGCGTTTTCGAAAGCGACATTTTTGCTGTGCACAATACGCTTCCAGTTTACAAATTGTCGGACATGGTTGTACCCTTGGGCCAAAAGCCAATGATAATACCCTTTTGGACGTCAGATAAATCGCTCCGTTTCCGCATTACAACGACTGCGCTGGTTTCCGCGTCCCCCGACACGCTGTATATAGCCTTCACTGCCCGTGCTGCCACCGGACGTCTGCGAGTGGTTGTTGCACGTTGACGCTGAACATGGGCGATGGTCACATTAATGTGGCAGAACCGTGTAAATTCTAACAGGCAACAGCATCCTTAGCGATATGGGAATGCAAAGCACCAACCTAATAAATCATTATGTTACCGAACAGTTGCAATTTTGTATTTGTTTCTGATAATTACTGATCTTCAATACAATACATGCCCAATAAATAATACCAAATATAGGGTAAGCTGATGTAATGAGTTTGATAGCACGGTGTAAGCTGCTTCCTCGTTACTATTACTGATACTCGTCTACCCTCAGGACTGGATACCGTTTCCCATCTTCCCACAGCAGAGGTGTATGAAATTATGTACTGGAACGCTCATCATGCCACTGATTACCGAGGCAACCCCCTAGGCCAAAGATACTGCGTATGCGTGTATCTTACGTGTCACGAGACAATGCGGTGAGGCACCATTCCGATGTCTCGTATAACAGCAGGATGCATCTGTTCGCTATCGGGCGTGACTTAGCAGAGTTAAAACGTCCCTCGGCCTTGCCGAAAGATTTTCCGAGGAAGGGTCCGGCAGAGGCGGCCTTGCGCTGCCGGCTTCCTAGAAGAGGAGAGGAGAGGAGCGGCGCTCGTGACGGCCGGCACGGCTTCGGCGCCCGGGCAGGCCAGAGCCGCGGCTCACCTTGAGGGTAGCGGTCGCCCCCGCTGCAGACAAAGCGCATTGTCCCTCGGCCGGCCGTTATTGTAATATCGGTAATTGTGTTGCGTCTGGTGTGGTGGCAGAGTGGCTGGTGTGTGTGTGTGTGTGTGTGTGTGTGTGTGTGTGTGTGGCGCTCGGCCACCGGCTGACCGTGACCTCCGCTGCAGCCAGCCGCGGACCCCGAGCGGCCACCGGCTGTCTGCAGGGGGAGGCGTGTCCTGTCTCAGGTGGACACTCTTCCCAGAGTAATCGGTAAGCCCAAGTCACTGCAGAATGTAGATCCAGATAGCTGTCACGATTTCCATTAATACTGGCTGCAGCATCTGTGGGTAACGATGCGCTATGCAATATCCTTCAGACATGCATGCGTGTGTTTAACGGTGTGGTATGCAATTGACATTAGATACCACGTCGTTAAACATAGACGCAGCAGTTGTAGATAGGTCGCTAGAGTAATAATGTGTCATCTTGTATGGGAACCTCAGCAATTGCGCGAGTGCAGGACGCAGTCACTTAGTGACTTATGGAGCTTTGGGTCGGCTGTGAAGGCGTGCTCGGATAGACGAAGCTTTTACGGCGACCGCTCGCATAAAGCGGGATATCCGGGTTCGAGTTATTGTCCGTCAAAGATGTTCTTTTTCCAGTAATAAATTGTTCAGCAGCAGTTTAATGGCAATAGCAATTTCAAATACATTTCATCCATTTGGTTATGCTTATGCGTGTCTGAGGGCCACTGCCTCCTGCATTATTGTGAATAGTATAAAACGCCTAAACTGCCCGCGCAATAACAGTGAAGTCTCTTCCCGTGAGAGACTCACAGTAGTTGTACAAGTGCAGGAAGTGGCGACGCGGTGACATGTAAGGATTTGGGTCGGCCCTGGAGGCGTGCACGGATAGCCGAAATTAATAAGGTGACCACTTACGTAAAGCGGGGTATCTAAATTCCGGTCGTAGTCCAGTAAAAATTTTCATTTGTCGCTAACAAATTGTGCAGCGGTAGTCTAATCGCATTCGCAATTCCGAATACGTTACTTCCATTTCCTTTCATATTTTTTCGAGTCTTTTTAGATTCATCTACAGACGAGACATCCAGATGTTATATATCCATGCATTGGGGCAGGGAGGGAGGAGGACAGGGAACGGGGCTTGAAGGCACGGGTCAAACTGCCGCCCTCCTCCCATTTCCCATCAAGAATTCGAAGATATGTTACCGACAGAACGAAAATGAAATAGTTTCTGTATCTCTGATTGGAATCATGGGACAAAATAACGAAATGATGGTGTGGCATTGATGGCCGGGAGGACCCATCCGGGAAAGTTTGGCCGCTGGGTTGGAAGTATTATTTCAGGCGACGCCACACTGGTCGACTTGCGCGATGGTGATGATGAAAGGTTGATGAGGACAACACAGTACCCAGTCCACGAGCGGAGAAAATCTCCAACCCGGCCGGAAATCGAACCCTGAAAGAAAGTGAAAAAGGCAGGTTCGTATAGTATATTAGGAGATCAAACAGCTGTTATTTGTGGAACTGCACAATTATCGATTGGGCTTCGATATTTCCATGAAGAAACCGATAGATTCGAAGAAATATTTATTGAATTTGTTAAGCTGAAAGCTCTAGACGTTAAATGGAGTGCACGCACCATCGACGACTTTTTTGGCAAATGAAAATCTTGACCCTGTGAAATGCTTTGGTTTGGGATTTGATGGTAATCTGACGATGGCCGGAAAAGACGCTGGTGTTCAAACAGTTTGCGCAAAAGTACACCAAGGCTTTATTCTTCACTGCTCTAGCCATCAATGCTCTCAACAGTCTTTCTGCAATTCGGGAACAATCTAAGATATTATTAAATTTTCCGTGAATCAGTATTGAGAAGGAAGTTAATACCTAACACTTCCAAACTAGGTGATATAAGATGGAATACGAAACACAGAAACGCCAGAGTTTTTAAGAAGAATTTTCCCGTTATAATGGAAGACTTAAAAACGTTACCACATGAAAGAAACGGTTCGACTAGAACAAATGGTTTCCAACTCCGTGCACCTAATCCTGGCTTTCTGTTATGTCTTAGTTCAATTTTAATATCCAAATCCTCCGATATGGTGGAACTAGTCGAAAATATTCTGCAGTTCATTACCTTGAACCCAGTCAAGGCTTCGCAGCACATTAAATTAATCATGCAGCTGTCGAAAGCTCATCGTGACAATCTTGAAGAAGCCACAGATGAAATTATGAAGGATGCTACTGTCATTGCTGAAAAACTATGTTTGGAGGACACCAGAAGCATGCCGAGCATAGTTGGGAGACAGCAGCACTGAAGGAACCCTCAGCAGAAAGTCCATCAGAATTCTCGAGGAGCTTTTTGTAATACCCTATCTAGAGTTTCGAATTACGTTTCGCTGACGAACCCCCCCCCCCCCCCCCACCTGCCGATCCTGCGAAAATGATGACCATGTCAAGAAGTCATTAATGGAAGCTTGTAAAACCTCTTCAAATTTTTTTGATTTAGCGCACGTAAAAATCACGAAAAGCATTAAAATTTTGATTTCTATTCCTTGCAAAACTTGTACTGTGGAACGAACGATCTTTCAGCAGGTTAAGAAGAATCACAGTCTTGCTGAGGAGCATGATATCAGAAAGTCATCTCAGCGGCTCTGGAATTCATAGAAAATTTATTATTGACAGTAAAGAGAATTTTGTCAGTTAAGTGCTGGAAGAATTTACAAAAATTCCGAGGACACTGTTCTAAGTTATCTGCGTAACGCTGTTGGTGGTAAAACTCATCTGAGGGAATGCGTACAGAAATGTAAGTGGGAAAATTCTAAGAAAATCATGCCCTTTCCGAAACTTAACTATTATCACAAAATCTTACTATGAACTTTGATAAAAAACTAATTGCCTTGAAACTAAAGCTGGTCCCTGTGAAATTTAACTCAAGAAAGAATCTGTTTTCTACATTATTTGGTTTACTTGTGTCGCAGTGGATAACACTATTCAAATTGCTCTCATAGCTACAGCACGTCTCGATGAAAATCTAACCATTCAGATACGCAAAGCTGCTATCACTCTTGGTTCACAATTTTTGATAACTGTTTTAAATAAATTGAAAATTATATGACTCTTGGAATGTTGTAAGTAGGCTGTTTATGTTTTCTTTATGTAAGTAGGCTGTTTAGGTTCTTATATTGGTAACGCCGCCGCCACGTAGCGCTCTCTGTATGAATATGAAAATCACTGGCTGTGCTGTGTGCAGTCTGTGGCTGCTTTGCATTGTTGTAATACTCGCCATTGTAGTGTTAGGCAGCTGGCTGTGAACAGCGCGTAGCGTTGCGCAGTTGGAGGTGAGCCGCCAGCAGTGGTGGATGTGGGGAGAGAGATGGCGGAGTTTTGAAATTTGTCATGAACTGCTATATTTATATATGATGATATCAAGGTAAATACATTGTTTGTTCTCTATTAATATCTTTCATTTGCTAACTATCCCTATCAGTAGTTAGTGCCTTCCATAGTTTGAATCTTTTATTTAGCTGGCAGTAGTGGCGCTCGCTGTATTGCAGTAGGTTGAGCAGCGAAGATTTTTGTGAGGTAAGTGATTTGTGAAAGGTATAGTTTAATGTTAGTCAGGGCCATTCATTCATTTGTAGGGAATTTTGAAAGTCAGATTGCGCTAACAAAATATTGTGTGTCAGTTTAAGCACAGCCATGTATAATTGTTAAAAAGGGGACGTTTCATATGGCGACCCTGCCAGGATCCATATGAAACGTCCCCTTTTTAACAATTATACATGACTGTGCTTAAACTGAAACACAATATTTTGTTAGCGCAACGCAATCTGACTTTCAAAATTCCCTACAAATGAATGGCCCTGACTAACATTAAACTATACCTTTCACAAATCATTTACCTCACAAAAATCTTCGCTGCTCAACCTACTGCAATACAGCGAGCGCCATTACCGCCAGCTAAATAAAAGATTCAAACTATGGAAGGCAATAACTACTGATAGGGATAGTTAGCAAATGAAAGATATTAATAGAGAACAAACAATGTATTTACCTTGATATCATCATATATAAATATAGCAGTTCATGACAAATTTCAAAACTCCGCCATCTCTCTCCCCACATCCACCACTGCTGGCGGCTCACCTCCAACTGCGCAACGCTACGCGCTGTTCACAGCCAGCTGCCTAACACTACAATGGCGAGTATTACAACAATGCAAAGCAGCCACAGACTGCACACAGCACAGCCAGTGATTTTCATATTCATACAGAGAGCGCTACGTGGCGGCGGCGTTACCAATATAAGAACCTAAACAGCCTACTTACATAAGAACCTAAACAGCCTAATTACATAAAGAAAACATAAACAGCCTACTTACAATGTGGACAATAACTCTGGGTTAAATGAATTCAATAGCAATCTCACATCATTAACTTCATTAATGGAACTTCAATAACAGTTAAGCTTTCTCTGAAATCACGTAAATATAACTCAAGAATTACAAGAATTAAACTTCACTTAAGTATCCATTCCTTAAACAAAATTCAAACATCTAATTATTAAATCCATTTCTTTCACACTGATCGATAAAACTTAACTAAAACATGCAAAGCAAACCTGATCTGGATATCTGACGAACTAAGTAAGACTGCTGCTTTATCAAACAGCTGCAGCAAATAAAACGAACTTAATTATTACCTGTAATCCAAAGAGTACAGTCGTAAATCAATTATTTTTCTCTTCACAATAAATCTTACATTAATTCATAATGCAATTGCTCAAAATTTCTATTGATTGTTGCTTACTGATAGTAAACCTAAAGTTGACCGTATGTAACAGCGAATCGCAATTGTCTGCCTCTTCTCTCTCCTCGCAATCGACAGATAAACCAGCCGCACTTCTTAACAGAGCAAAGATCACTTCTAAATCCTCCCTGCGCAACGCAGCTTCTCTGCCAAGAAGCGCGTAGAAATTTTTCTTGTTTTGCATGTCTGGAATCGCGCTCGTAAGGTTTGAATTGCTTATCTAAGCAATTCCTACGAAAATTTACACACATACATACCTTTCACTATGTTTTAACCACTTTTTAAAATTATACTAATTTGTAAAATCCATTTTAATTGTTTATGATCATTGTACCCGCATTTCTTGCTTCTCTCATCCTCTTTCTCATCCTGCACCCCCTCCCCCTATGCCACCCCCCCTCCCTCACCTAGCCTGGTGGCTGGCGACGCCGTTTTGTTCATGTTTGTAGCGTGGCGCTGGGTACTGTAGACTGCATTTTGCGGCAGGGTGTGCGATTTTGGTCTTAACGTGCAACTGGTAAATTCCATAGTCACCACTTATTACTACGATTTTCTACAAATTGACTGCAAGCAATGGTTACAAAATAATAAAAAGTGTCATAGTGCTACAAGAGGTAGTTGTGATCGAAACTAGAAGAAAACGTCCTATAATAAAATGTGGGGAAACCAGTACCTGTTGAGATATGGACTACTGAATGTCTGCAGTTCTCACCCGGAAATTTATTTACGGATGAGACAGGATTCGTAAGATATGGCTTAGTAAATTACTGCAGTATGAACGTGTGGGCAGACGCAAATCGTCGAGCAATCATAGATGTGAGGCACCGGAATTACTTCAGTATCAATGTATGGGCAGTAACTGTCTGTGACAGATTCTTGGGACGATATACTCTACCAACCAGATTAACAGGTGCTGTTTATCATCGAGTTCTGAGCGATGAATTATCAGGGCTGTTGGAAAACGTCACCCCTGCTGAAAGATAACTGTTATTTATGTACGATGGGTCACCACCCACCACAGTGCCTCACCGCCAGGTTTCATTGGCTCCGTTCACTGGACTTGAATCCGTTGGATTTCCGGCTCTGGGGGCATTTAAAGGAATTGCTGTATAATCAATCCATTGACAATGTGCAGTCGTTTGAGGAACATGTGACTAATCCGAATGGAGCCACGTGTATTCGAAAGATTACGTGATTCACTGAGAAAAAGGGGTGAAGGATGTGTCAGAAGGCGTGGTAACCATACGCAACACTACCTGAACTGTCTACTTCTACGTAACATTCAGAGGGGAATGAGAGGACAGATTGCCCTAGATCTCAGTAAGTATTGGTTTCTGGGCATATCATTATTCGAACTTTTCTTCTAGTTTTGATCTGTAGGAAGATCTGACACATTTTTTTAAAAAACGCTGTGTATGGAGGAAACTTCCATTATCATTAGGTATCATCCGAAGAGTTAAACATCAATCCTTATTTATTGCTGTCATTATGTAATCACTGTTGGTCAACAATATTCACGAAATAACAGTAACGAATAAGTGAGTAGTATTTAACTGTTAGGCTAATACGCAAGGCTGTAGGAAGCTGCTAGTTGGATGTTTACATCAAAACCGCTCACACTGTTGCAAAAGGTGGTGTGGCTTGTATATCTCAACGATACACATAGTCGAACCGTGGTTATAACCACAACGAATGGGTATCTGTAGAGTGGCCAGACACCAACATGGTTCATGAAGAAATGCAATACCCTTTTCATTAGTTGCAGGGACAAAAGTCAGGTCGTCGGACTGATCTGACTTCTTAAAAATATCCAGCATGACCGTGCTGTATTGGTAGTGCGAACTGCTGAAAGCAAGGAGAAACTACAACCGTTATTTTTAATCCCGAGGCCATGCAGCTCTACTGTATTGCTTAATGGTATGGCTTCCTCTTGGGTAAAATATTCTTGAGGTAAAATAGTCCGACATGCAGTTTTTCTGGTGGAGATTACTCAGGTAAGGATGTCGTCATAAGGAGAAACAAAACTGACGTTCTAAGGGTCGGGTAGATGGGTTAGGGAACTGAAAAAGTTAAATGGATAAGTGGTAGTTAAATATAATGGAAATTAGAAAAGTGCGACGGCAAGAAGAGCAGGTCTTCTAGTTAGGCCACTAAAGGTTTATCAACAGGAAATCAAAAAGAGATAATGCAGGAATAGGCCTAATAATGAATAAGAAAATAAGAATGCGGGTAAGTTACTATGACCAGCAAAGCGAAAACATTATCGTAGCGTCAGCGACCAGCAGAGTAGTACACTCTTATATGCCACCTAACTCCGCAGACGATGAGATTGAAAGAATCTATGAAGAGATAATGGAAATTATTCAGATAATTTAGGAAGCCGAAAATTCAGTATTGTGATGGGTGAGTGGAGATCGCTTGTAGTAAAAGAAAGAGAAAGTAAAATGGCGGAATAACATGGACTTGGGAAAACAATGAGAGACTATAATTAAATTATCGGTAACACTTGGTTTAAAAATTATGAAAGAAAATTATTTTCTTGGAAGAGACCAGGAGGCAATGGAAAGTTTCTTATTGATTCCGTAATGCAAAGGCAGAGATTTTGAAATCAGATTTTAAACTGTGACGTATTTTCAGGGTTAGATGTGGACTCTGACCGTAATTTATTGGTTATAAATTGCAAATTAAAACTGAAGAACTTGTAAAAATGTAGGTAATTAATGAGATGAGACATGTATAAATTTAAGGGGCCAGACGTTGTTGAGAGTTTCAGATGTAACACCAGACAACGTTAGATTGAAAGAGGAAAAAGGAATAAAACAATGGACGAACGGGTAGCTTTGAGAGACGTAATAGTGAAGGCAGCAGAAGATCAAATAGATAAAAGGACAAGGCCTAGTAGAGGTTTTTGAAGTGTCAGGGATAAAACATAAGCACAGAAATATTACTTACAACTTGTACAAAAACCAGACTCCGGTTGTAAGAGTCGAAGGACGTGAAAGGAAAGCAGTGGTTGAGTAGGCAGTAAGACAAGTTGATGTTATTCGGGATCAATAAGGAGAAATAAAAACTTTAAGAATTGCCGATGAGTACTTTAAACATAGCTGCGATACAGCAACGGTTCCACGTAATCAGACTAAGAGCAGCCGACCAGTTGCAAAGGATAAAGTAATCTTTACCTAGGTTTCAATAGATATAAATCTATCTTCTTCACAAGACGGCAGTATTATAACAACATGAAGTGATATGTCCTTATCGTTTAGGCAAACATCTGCATAGTTATATTAATCATATAAAATATAGCCCTGAAAACAGGGTTTGTCAGACAAATAAAATAGGTACATGGAAGTTGGAGGGCGCATAAGCTTATGGGGGGGGGGGGGCTTACAGTCAACTTATATCCCCTCCCCACAGCAAGCCGTTTCCTACACAACATACGCGAGAGCGCGCGTCGGTGGTCGTGGAGGCGACTGCGTCGGCGTCTGCGGTAGCGTCGTTGTAGTTGTTCTGCCCATCCTGGCCACCAGATTGTTTTGCTTCTTACTTATAGAATACTAAGATCATTGGCCATGAATTTGACGGGACGATCTCTGACCTTTTCGGACATGTCCTAATCTTCATATTTAATGAACCATATTATGTGCAAAATGAGAGAGTTGGAATTGGTGGACCACTCTCCCGTGTGGTTGTGAATTTGTTTACGAACACTTCTTGGACGAAGCCCTGACTTCATCCGAATGGAAACCCACCTGTCTTTAAGTTATTTGGCTTCTTTGCACTTCTAAACTCCATACATCCCAACATCTAATTCACCATCGAGCTTAAAGAAGAAGGGAGCTTACCACTCGTTCAAAATGGATCAAATGGCTCTGAGGACTATGGTACTTAACATCTGAGGCCATCAGTCCCCTAGAACTTAGAACTACTTAAACCTAACCAACCTAAGGACATCACACATATCCATGCCCGAGGCAGGATTCGAAACTGCGACCGTAGAGGTCTCGCGGTTCCAGACTGTAGCTCCTAGAACCGCACGGCCACTCCGGCCGGCGTTACTATTCGTGGACATCATGGTTAAGAGAAGAGCTGATGGCATCCTGGGCCACGGAGGGTATCAAAAGAAAATGCACACTGATCTGTGTTTGCACGCAGACAGCTGCCACCACTCTGTGCAGAGGAATGTGCTACTGAAAACACTAGTACACAGGTGCACATCAGATTAGGCACAGAGTGTATTCCTCAGGAAATGGATCATTTCAGAGCTGTCTTCAGAAAAAAAAGGCTACTCGGAATGGCAGATTAGGCACGCTCTTCGCTCCATCACTACAGTACACCCGTGCAGAGATCGTAGAGGAAGTGGTAGCCACTAGAGACCAGAAGCGGAGAGAGTACGAGTGTAATGTCGCAGGTTGCATACTCCGCAAATCAAGGTGTCGCTGTTACATCAGCGCTAACTGGCTTCCTTCGTTCCCGCTGTAGTTACGTATGACGACTCTGAGTACTGTAGCGCTACGATCGTTTCATACTCGTCGACTCGTTCCCTCTTACTGAAGCATGTAGGAGAGCAAGGCTAGTCGTGACTTACTATTAATATGGAAGATGTTGTAAAGTAGCAGTGACAAGTCGAAATAACTAATTGTCGAGATCAGATGGCTTATAACGAGGCCGTGTTTTGTGGGAATGTGGAGGATGTAAGACGAAAATCAACTTATGCAAAGTAAGCAATTGCAAATCTATCCATTAGAGGAGGAATTATATCTGTAATAAGTTTCACACTACAGCGCACGCTTCATATGAGAAACGTACAAATTTTGTCCAGTGCAAACAAAATGGTTGTATTCACGAGAAAAAGGAGTGCTGCGTCAAACGAAAACTGTGCACAAAAAAACGTCACTGCTACAACCATGCGACAAAAAAGCGCGCTATTTCTGTATTCATCTGGTCGTGGTAAATTTCGTTCATAGGCTAACATCTAGTTGTGTAGCTTATAACTCATTCCTGTGATTTCTTTAAATAAGTAATCAACATTTAGAATCTGCACTTCAGCCTCATGTCATGTTATCTGCTACTACAGTTACATACTCAGTTGTTGTTTTTGTGGTCTTTAGTCCAGAGACTGGTTTGATGCAGCTCTCCATGCTACTTCATTCTGTACAAGCTTCTTCATCTCCCAGTACCTACTGCAAACTACATCCTTCTGAATCTGTTTAGTGTATTCATCTCTTGGTCTCCCTCTACGATTTTTACCCTCCACGCTGCCCTCCAATACTAAATTGGTGATCCCTTGATGCCTCAGAACATGTCCTACTAACCGATCTCTTCTTCTAGTCAAGATGTTCCACAAATTTCTCTTCTCCCTAATTCTATTCAATACCTCCTTATTAGTTATGTGATCTACCCATCTAATCTTCAACATTCTTCTGTAGCACCACATTTCGATAGCTTCTATTCTCTTCTTGTCCAAACTATTTATCGTCCACGTTTCACTTCCATACATGGCCACACTCCAAACAAATACTTTCAGAAACGACTTCCTGACATTTAAATCCATACTCGATGTTAACAAATTTCTCTTCTTCAGAAACACTTTCCTTGCCATTGCCAGCCTACATTTTATATCCTCTCTACTTCGACCATCAGCAGTTATTTTGCTCCTCAAATAGCGAAACTCATTTACTACTTTAAGCGTCTCACTTCCTAATCTAATACTCTCAGCATCACCCGATATAATTCGACTACATTCCATTATCCTCGTTTTACTTTTGTTGATGTTCACCTTATATCCTCCTTTCAAGGCACTGTCCATTCCGTTCAGCTGCTCTTCCAGGTCCTTTGCTGTCTCTGACAGAATTACAATGTCATTGGCGAACCTTAAAGTTTTTATTTCTTCTCCGTGGATTTTAATTCCTACTCCGAATTTTTCCTTTGTTTCCTTTACGGCTTGCTCAATATACATACTCAGTAATGTCTCAAAAATGTGTATGTGACAAATCAATTGTTAGACAATCTCTCATTAAATATTAAATATTGAAATAAATTTTGTAGTAGTCTTCGAAAAAGTTTTATCTATATAAATTTATGTATAAACAGAACGATATTCACTGCTAATGGATCAGTCGTTATAGTTGTAGGTAGCGCGCTTCTGCCAGTTAGGCAGGTCGGACATTTTGTGACATTTCAGTTTGGACTTGAGAATGGCTATAAAACCGAAATCATGATTGTGTGAAATAAATGAACAGCAATTTATAGTGTAAGGTCGGAAATTTCTTTCAAAACGGTTGAGTATGTAACGGGAATGCCGCCACGTCTGTGGTTATACTTGCGAACTCGTGTCCTCGCTCTCCTTTCTGATCGAGTCGAGTCCACTTGCACCCTGCAACAGGCTCAGATGAGGAGTGGGTTTCGGCGGAGACTTCGGGTGGGGTCTAAGGGGACACGGAGACGGTGAGTTCGTGGATGACGTTACAGGTCTCACTGGCGAGAGTAAAACGAATATACGGAGCTAATTTCTGATCTGTAATAGCCCCTGCCTTTATACAGTACACTGGCCAGCTGTCGGGAAAAGTTGGGTTCACATTGAAAAGGCACTGCGTAAGAACTGCTCTTGTCCCGCCAATAAAACGCGGACATTATTGGGGAGCATCAAACACGACCTCGGTTAGCGGAAGGCCGGCTTATATCAGATTCCGTGCCAATCGGCAAGACTTACGTTCGACAAACAGTGCACAGCATCGAAGATCGATGCCCGGAACACCAGCGGCTCACTAAACTAATGTATCCCAACAAACTGGTAGTCGCAGAGCACTGTCTGTCAGAAAACCATGCGACTGAATACGAACTTACTAGTATTTTAGCACAAACTTCGAAGTAGAGGGACAGTGCCGTTAGAGAAGCCAGGGACAATGCTATTAACAGGGACCGTAGCTACAGGGTGTTTCAAAAATGACCGGTATATTTGAAACGGCAATAAAAACTAAACGAGCGGCGATAGAAATACACCGTTTGTTGCAATATGCTTGGGACAACAGTACATTTTCAGGCGGACAAACTTTCGAAATTACAGTAGTTACAATTTTCAACAACAGATGGCGCTGCAAGTGATGTGAAAGATATAGAAGACAACGCAGTCTGTGGGTGCGCCATTCTGTACGTCGTCTTTCTGCTGTAAGCGTGTGCTGTTCACAATGTGCACGTGTGCTGTGGACAACACGGTTTATTCCTTAGAACAGAGGATTTTTCTGGTGTTGGAATTCCACCGCCTAGAACACAGTGCTGTTGCAACAAGACGAAGTTTTCAACGGAGGTTTAATGTAACCAAAGGACCGAAAAGCGATACAATAAAGGATTTGTTTGAAAAATTTCAACGGACTGGGAACGTGACGGATGAACGTGCTGGAAAGGTAGGGCGACCGCATACGGCAACCACAGAGGGCAACGCGCAGCTAGTGCAGCAGGTGATCCAACAGCGGCCTCGGGTTTCCGTTCGCCGTGTTGCAGCTGCGGTCCAAATGACGCCAACGTCCACGTATCGTCTCATGCGCCAGAGTTTACACCTCTATCCATACAAAATTCAAACGCGGCTACCCCTCAGCCCTGCTACCATTGCTGCGCGAGAGACATTCGCTAACGATATAGTGCACAGGATTGATGACGGCGATATGCATGTGGGCAGCATTTGGTTTACTGACGAAGCTTATTTTTACCTGCACGGCTTCGTCAATAAACAGAACTGGCGCATATGGGGAACCGAAAAGCCCCATGTTGCAGTCCCATCGTCCCTGCATCCTCAAAAAGTACTGGTCTGGGCCGCCATTTCTTCCAAAGGAATCATTGGCCCATTTTTCAGATCCGAAACGATTACTGCATCACGCTATCTGGACATTCTTCGTGAATTTGTGGCGGTACAAACTGCCTTAGACGACACTGCGAACACCTGGTGGTTTATGCAAGATGGTGCCCGGCCACATCGCGCGGCCGACGTCTTTAATTTCCTGAATGAATATTTCGATGATCGTGTGATTGCTTTGGGCTATTCGAAACATACAGGAGGCGGCGTGGATTGGCCTCCCTATTCGCCAGACATGAACCCCTGTGACTTCTTTCTGTGGGGACACTTGAAAGACCAGGTGTACCGCCAGAATCCAGAAACAATTGAACAGCTGAAGCAGTACATCTCATCTGCATGTGAAGCCATTCCGCCAGACACGTTGTCAAAGGTTTCGGGTAATTTCATTCAGAGACTACGCCATATTATTGCTACGCATGTTGGATATGTGGAAAATATCGTACTATAGAGTTTCCCAGACCGCAGCGCCATCTGTTGTTGAAAATTGTAACTACTGTAATTTCGAAAGTTTGTCTGCCTGAAAATGTACTGTTGTCCCAAGCATATTGCAACAAACGGTGTATTTCTATCGCTGCTCGTTTAGTTTTTATTGCCGTTTCAAATATACCGGTCATTTTTGAAACACCGTATTAAGTCGGCCGCGCGCCCCCAGGAATTCATTTCGTCAGGGAACATGATAATGGCGTATGAATGATGCGCAAAATATTATTTATGCCCGTTCGGCACAATGAACCGACACTATGCCTGTGGGCTGTTCGATCAAGAAAAGTATTTATAGGTAGTAGGCAGATAGCGTGGGCTGGTAAGGTGTCAGACCCAGATTAAGCACAGTTCATAACCCGGATACTTGCATAAAGAATTCTACTAACAAAAATTAGCTTGGGCTTCTCCAAACTAACAAAATTTGTCAACACAAGATTTTTTTGAAAAAGTAGTATAAATCAGTAGAACAACGTTTACCCAGTTCATATGTCAATAAATATTTGTGAAATTAATAAGGAACTAAAGCCTGGGAATGACTAGCTGAATTAATGAAATAACACTTACAAAGTATTTCTACACAATAAGAGAAATAGAATTCCGTTAATACGTGGGTAGAAGTGACGGATCTATGAAATATGAGGGCATGCTGAAAAGTAATGAGTCCGATTTTTGTATGTGAAAAACTCTGAAGCCTTTATGAGTAAAGCAAACTTCATTAACACTGTATCTATTTATTCTTCATGTCTACTTATTTATTTCTCAGCGTACTCAACCTGGCGATAAACACATTACACCCAACGAGAGACCAGTTAGCTGATACCTCCATTGTAGAATTTTTGACTTTGTTGACGGAGCCCTAACCTCATTTCTGCTTGCACCGCTCTATCATCATCAAAGTGAAGTCTTTGAGGCTGTTCTTCGGTTGGGCCAAGCTGAGACTGTTTAGATGACGATCTATGACACTGAAACCAAGTCGTCGGTTTTTTGCAGATGTATCAGCGTTCGCGTGCGGTCTGGCACTGTCACGCTGGAGGAGAGGGTGTTATACGTGTGGACGAACTGTTCGAATTCGTGCTTTCAATTTTTTATGGATTACAGCAAGCTATTTCTGACACAAGGACCTTGCTACGTTACACGTCGCCTTGTTACACGCTACAGGTCCAGGTCCAGTAGCAGCAGAGGATTGCAACTTGCGTCAGCCAAACATAGAGGTCGACCGAGTAGTATGCATGACACGTAAAACCTCAGCCGACATTGAGAACAGAATAAAAAATTCGGAGGAATTACTTTTGAGCAGGCCCTCTTAATTAGGTACACACGCGCTGACATAAGCATTAAACTATGTAACATGACAATACGTTGCCCCATAAAAAGCAAATTGGGGCCTTGAAAAAGTAAAAACAACATTTACTTTAGTCAGGATAACAAGTGATGCAGAACTATAACAGAGAGAGAGAGAAATACAATAAAAAGGAGCATTTAAATCGCTAAGATACCAATTTAGTCAACTTGGTCAACTAAAAAGAAAAACAAAAAAAGAAAACAGTAGATTGCAGTTAAGCTTAGTTCAACAATACAGGGCTTATACGCCACATGTACTCTGAAAACATTTAAAAGGAGACAGCAGGTACCAATAAAACGTGACGCTGGTTAAGTGCCGCTAAATTATACTCAGCTTTGGCACTCTTTGTGTTAACAGAACAATGTAAGGAAGTAAAGGAGGCAATGGTTCGTGGAGTCGCTCACCTGAGAAAACAGGTTAAAAATGTTGAGGACGGTACTCTGCCCGTATCAGAGGAAGATTTCCCGTATACAGCAAATATCGGTAAAATGTCAACACTCACAATAACATTCAAATGATGGCCCTGTGGATAGCCCATCAAAAACTGAACACAGATCAAGCATGAAAACAGGAAGAAGATGAACTGAACTATGAAAAGATGCAAATAGAAACAGTGAACGGTGCAAGCTTAACAAGTGCAATATTGAGCGAAAACACTCATCTGTGGCCTCTCATATTCTATAACCAATGTTTAGTATGAAAGCTGCCAACACTACAGAAGGAGAACCCTACACTTCAGCGACCAGACGGACAGTTCGTACAGCTATTACAAATTAGTAAACAGGACGAAGGGTTTTGAACACAGGCTGTCCGCTTTGCACTCCAACACCATGACCACTTAACAACGACGCCGTTGCTTTTGACGGCTGGTTTGTATTGCACTTCTTATTCTTGAACCGTTCACTGTTTCTATTTTGCTTCCTTTTTGACAGTTCAGTACACCTTCTTTCATGCTTGATCTGTGTTCAGTTCTTGACTTCTTGACGGGCTGTCCATTGTGTCCTCTTACCACTAAGGGGGGGGTTGCGATAGGGAGTTTTCTTTGTCAGGCTAACTTCCGTCTCAAGGCGTTTCACGAAGATAACGCGCAGACCTGGACAGCAGAAAACACACTGTAAGTAGAAAGGCGTCAACAAGAGCTTGGTAGACCGCACACATCACACAAAGGCCATCACCGGGGATAATGGCACACCACAAACTCCAGCACACGCGTCGCGAGCTCGGCCGGTCCGCTAAGTCGACGTTGAGCCGGCTGCCCCTGAGGCGCGGAAAGTGAACATTAAACATGATTTCATCAGCTAAGAAATGATACGCTGATATACGCTACAGGTCCCGTGCTTTCGCAAGGAATCGAATATGATTCAATTAAGCAAACGCATAAAACTTCATTGTTTCTGTGATTATAACCGAAAGAATAAATTGTTACAAAATGTAGAAATAGATGGCGCTGTAAGCATCATAATTTAATAGTGGTCAACTACAAGTGACAAATGGCCCATACAACAATGCCTAAGGTGTAAGTTTGACGTTAAACAAACTGGAGTACTCAGTGTGCATGGGTGTACAGGTGTGATACTGTTAGTTACGTAAGTCCACCCTCCACGGTATGGTCATATCACATCGGATGGGAAAAATTGGTTTTTAATTGTCCTCAGGCGAAAAACCGCAAAAAACCGTAAATCAAAATCAAATCGGATTATTAATTTCCGTGTGACTGGCGCAAAACATGTTCCAATATGCTGTCCACCGTTCTCAGCAACAAGTTGAATTCGAGAAACGGCATGTTCCACAACTGATCGAAATGTTTCCGGGGTCACGTTCAGAATGTGTTGCGCAATACGTGCCTTCACTGTAGCTAAATTTGCAATCGGAAGACTGAACACAGCGTCTTTCAGATAGCCCCACAGCCAGAAGTCACACGGATTAATATCAGGTGACTGGGACGGCCAGGCTGTAGGGAAATGGCGGCTGATAATTCTAGCATTTCCGAAATGGTGCTTCAGCAGCTGCTTAACTGGATTTGCAATGTGAGGAGCTGCGCCATCTTGCATGAAAATGATCCCATCCATACATCCACGCTGTTGGAGAGCTGGAATGCAGGAGTGACGTGGTTGCGCAAAAGACGCTCATAGCGCTTACCAGTGACGATACAGGTAACAGGACCGGAAGCACCTGTCTCTTCGAAAGAGTAAGGCCCTATGATAAATCATGCCGTAAACCCGCACCACACAGTGACCTTTTCAGGATGAAGTGGTACTGGTTGATTTGTGTGTGGATTTTCCGTTGCCCATATTTAACAATTATGTTTATTGACATATCCTGTCAGATGGAAGTGGGCTTCGTCTGTCCACAGAATCTTCCAAGGCCAATCATTGTACACTTCCATGCGAGCAAGAAATTCTAAAGCAAATGTCTCTCTTGCTGGCATGTCAACAAGAAGAATCTCGTGCGCACGGACAATTTTGAATGGATATCAAAGAAGGAAGTTTCGTAGGATTTTACGAACCGTGCTCACGGGTATAACCAATGTTCGGGCAATTCTCCGTGCACTACACGTTTGCACACCACCACTCGTCTCCTCCAGCGTTGCTGTGGCCACTAAGCAGTGACGTAGACTCAATTCGATTCTTCCCTCTACCATGTTGTACACCAAAAGAGCCCGTCTTTTCAAATTTCCGAATCATTTTCTCTAGACCTACGACAGTCATCGGACCAACGCCTTTTTTCAATCCCTTCAGTTTCCGGAACTTTTGCAGAGCGACGTGTGAACAGTCATCATTCTTGTAATACAGCTTTACAAGCAGAGCGCGATCCTACATTGAGAGAGTCATGGCGGAAGCCGCAGACTCGAAAGTAGGAAAAGCCGCGTACCCGGCGTGTTTATACCAACTTCAAAAATGGTTCAAATGGCTCTGAACACTATGGGACTTAACTTCTAAGGTCATCAGTCCCCTAGAACTTAGAACTACTTAAACCTAACTAACCTAGGGACATCACACACAGCCATGCCCGAGGCAGGATTCGAACCTGCGACCATAGCGGTCGCGCGGTTCCAGACTGTAGCACCTAGAACCGCTCGGCCACTCCGGCCGGCCGACAGGTGTTTTCATTTACGTATTCTGACACATGCAGTGTCATCTATTGATCAATTTTCACCCTATTTTTTTCTTCTGTCATACGTTTTCACCTGTCTCCGATAATATTCAGTTGCAATTTGACAACATTCTGACCAGTGGTGTTATTTCGACAGCGTTTTGAAAGTTTAAGGTTAATTATTATCACCCTATATTTTGGCAACAAATCTGTAGCGGAAATAAGTGACCTGGTGTCAAACAAAGGATTTTCGTCACATCAGTGCCATTAATTTCACTGAGTTGCTAACAGAATGATAAATCATACTGTAACGGTAATTTTTAGACTGGGTTGTGTCGCTGAGCTTGGCTGTTCCATTGCTTATGCTTCTCTTTCTGAGAACAAATAGAACACTACAGTAAAGAAGTTTTCATGAAATTCATTTACACTGAGTTTTATGTGCACTATGGAACATGCCGAACTTTTTAGGAGATCACGACACTACTTGCAAGCCTTCGTTGAAATTCCATCACATCAGTGTAAATAGTGATATGTTGTGGTCCACAACTTGTATCACGTATACGTTGCTTTAGTAGAACTGTCAACTCATCTGCAAAAAATTTGCGTTGTTAGAGTTATTAGTGACATATTACATATAGTATTTAGAGTATTTAATTTAAATTAAAGCTTTTCCAGGTGTGTGCTCGCGTAATCATGTTTTTTCCAGATCATAGTTTCGGTCACTCTGGGTAGTGCCCTTCATCAGGATGCTGCATACAATTGCAATACAGCC
The DNA here is from genome assembly GCF_021461385.2 of Schistocerca piceifrons. Lineage (NCBI taxonomy): Eukaryota > Metazoa > Arthropoda > Insecta > Orthoptera > Acrididae > Schistocerca > Schistocerca piceifrons. The sequence continues at coordinate 667,989,059 of NC_060138.1, forward strand.
GAGGTTTTGTCATATATTCGGAAAATTTTTCTTGAGGATGACAAATGACACGGAAGTCTGCGCCTGCAACTATTTAATTTTTTGAGAAATGCACTAGTTGCCAACATTTTTGTTCCGATCTGTCATTTAAGGCAATTTGCCTAATATTCTTTTGCAGTTCTTTGTGCCATTCCCTACGCCTTCCTAAAACACCAATGTGTATGAAGGAACAAATGCTTTGGAGTAGCAAATGTTTCGGTATTAACGGAAGTCTGCATTTATCGGTGCCGTAATACTAAATGAGCTTCAGTCATCTGACAATAAAGTAGGTAGACATTGGTGTGTACAATGGTATTGCCCTGCTGTGTCCAAATGATGCAAATATTTGCAGTTGGATCTTGTTGCACCTCTAGGCAGACTCTCTCACTGACTTCTGTGATCTTCGGCAGCCAGGTCGAATTGTGTTCGTCTCCTCACATATCCACAGCTCTGAACACGGTGGTCTGCTCTGTATAGCGTATGTTGCAACCTCTGAGGCGATATGACTTTTTCGGTTGGATGGAATTTCCTCTAAAATTCTGTTAACTGCACAAACTATGGTCGCCTGATCTATAGTGGTATGTCGTGTGACGCAGCGGTCCCTCGAAAGCAAGAACTACAAAACGCACCGTCATCGTTATGCACCATCGCACACCCAAGAGCTGTGGCACCTTGGCAGATTCAAAAGTCGAGACCTCGCATTTACGCACTACACTGCTCTGTCTATTGACTATCTATGCCTGGAAATATACATTTACGAGCTACGCATCTTTCACCAGATATGAAGTCGCACAAAGGTATAGCTGTCGGTTGAAGATGTTGTTGTTACTGAACCACGTTATAAAGTCGATTTCTTTATGATGTTTGAAACGCCTCCAACGAGTGCTGGACATAAATGCTGAAATAAGGCTTTCACGAGAAGATAGGTCAGTCAGTATTGGTTGGAGAGTGGCATTTGGTCATGGATGCCGAATACCCAAGGATCACTGTGCAGCGGCCGATGTGGTCGAGCGGTTCTAGGCGCTTCAATCCGGAACCGCGCTGCGGCTACGGTCGCAGGTTCGAATCCTGCCTCGAGCATGGAGGTGTGTGATGTCCTTAGGTTAGCTAAGTTTAAGTAGTTCTAAGTCTAGGGGACTGATGACCTTATATGTTTAGTTCCATAGTGCTTAGAGCCATTTGAACCATTTTTGAACGAGACGAGACAGAATTCGGAGTCTGTGCGGGTGACATCAGTGGGTCAGTGGTGTGTCGAGGAAACCACACGGACTCAGGGTCGCCATCATGAATGGAGGAAACGGAAAGTTGTTGTCGACGTTGGAACTTTCGAGGCATTGTGACCATTCGAGCAGGAGTTTAAGGTTTAAGTCACGCTAAAGGAAGAGGTCATGTTGAAAAGCACGGTAGAACACTGCTGGAAATGTTTCTCGGTACCGCGAGCAGATTTGTATCAGGCGGTGTACGTCTAAAGGTACCTTGTTGACGTTGACGGCAATCAGAACTGACCGGTCACAGAGGTGGGTAATTTTAAGTAATTGTCTGTTGGCATTTACTTGTAATTTGGTTCACTATGGAACAATTGTAAAGCAGCTAGTAGTGTTAATGGGACTTATCTCCTTCGACTAATGCCTCAATAATGATCCGTAAGTTTAAAACTTTTTGTAATTTTTTTAGTTTAAAATTTATGTGCTTTTTGGAAAATTTGTGATGTAAGCAGGATAATGCACGTCCGCATGTTGCAGATCCCGTACGGATCTTTCTGGATACAGAAAATGTTCGACTGCTGCCCTGGCCAGCACATTCTCCAGATCTCTCACCAATTGAAAACGTCTGGTCAATGGTGGCCGAACAACTGGCTCGTCACAATACGCCTGTCACTACTCTTGATGAACTGTGGTATCGTGTTGAAGCTGCATGGGCAGCTGCACCTGTACACACTATCCAAGCTCTGTTTGACTCAATGCCCAGGCGTATCAAGGCCGTTATTACGGCCAGAGGTGTTTGTTCTGGGTACTGATTTCTCAGAATCTATGCACCCAAATTGCGTGAAAATTTAATCACATGTCACTTCTAGTATAATATATTTGTCCAATAAATACCCATTTGTCATCTGCATTTCTTCTTGGTGTAGCAATTTAAATGGCCAGTAGTGCAATAAAATGACGACTTGCTGTACAGTACAAATACACAGTTGATCAGTCATCATTTTAGAAGTGAAGATCTGTGTTTGTGGCATTAACCAGGGATTATCCCATCCCGCACCTTTCGGAAACAGTTCTAAAATTTTATCTACAGTGTGTTTTGCTACTAAACAACGCTCAGTAGAAGCTGTAAAATTTAATTTCGATTTTGCTAATTAATATTTTACATCACCGATATCGTCATCGCCATCTTGTTCAAACTCAGCGATATTCACGAACAGCAGAGCGCCATCTTAAGAGAACCAGGACGCAGTCTGCACGATGTAGTCCTGCTCTAACACTTAGCTGTCAACAGTCCGCCGCCATTTATGTATTGTAAAAATGAAACCCCTTCCTGAACATAATACTAAAGTTCATCACATTTTAAGAACAGTGTCAGTGTTCCGTAAGGTGATAATTGACCAACAGTTTATTAATTATATTTACCGTACGTAGTTACCGCTGACAGAAGTTTACTAATCGTCAATATAAAATAGCAGCGTTCGTATTACAGTTAACAACAGACGTAGTTTTACGCTTCATCACAACCCCGCACTACCCGCTACGGAAATGTTTTAGAATTAATTTGTAAACGAGATTAAAGTGTACATTAATTTACTGGGAGTTCCGTTTTTAAATAGAACAATATATTACATTCAGCTGTCTGCTGCCTTTAATTGGGACTTCATACAGTAGTTTTATTATTAAGCATATGTTAATGATTAATTAGTCAATAGGCGGAGTAGTTAGGATCGTATTACTATTTTGATATTTCGATTTTTTTATTACCAATGGTAGTCTACTGAAAATAAGAGCACTGCACCTGCACTTTAAATCTTTGGTTTCTGAGTACAAACTTCAGCAGTTAGCCCTCAATGTATTGTATTATTGAACTATGTTATATATATTTCATCAATAAGTTCACTAACGTAGTGATAACGAGCAATGTGGTGGCTGGTTCGCATGTTGGTGGTGGAAGACTTCTTCACAACTCAAAAATGCCAAGGAAAGAGGAAGTGATGCACAGGGATTCACTCCCACCTTCTTCCGAATAGGAGTTCATTGCATATGTCTTTGTGCAACGTCGTCTGCTTCAATCGCTGAATACATGGGTTCACAACACGTGGACGATACGGTAGTCTTGGTAACCAAAGCTGCCATGGATATCAATAAACAGTTGAAAATGTTATGCACACCACAAATTTCAAAAGCGACCCACTACAATTTTAAATTCGAATCGTTCCACCGTCAAAAATAGATGTCTTCAGTAAACACAACAGGAGCAAACACGACAGATATTGCCGACACTGGCCTACTGGCCAAACCATTTCTTCGTGCTCGTACAGGCTGCCACCAAACAGCAGGAGCGGCACTTAGGCCGGTTTCGCTTAGTCTACACAGATTCTGTCGAGAATTCGAAGAGCACGGGATACAGGTACACCAGTAGCAAACAGGCGACCATCAGACTGTCACGGGGTGCCAACAGGAAACAATAGCACGAAGCACATAGCTCCACTTTACTCAGCCTGATATACACTTTTCTGCCTGACGTACGTAATTATTAACACTGTTGATTCCACTAGGCTACGGTTTCAAACTCCTACATATCGAGGGGGAAGAGGAATTTCACTTGCAAAATTTCGTACATTATTCAGAGGTATTTTCTGTGTATTTTGGTATAAGTGATCAGCTGTCTCCGGTGACCCCTTATAGAGCAATTGCTTCTCATTGGATTTATTACCTCGGTTGATATTTGCATCTCTACTTCACTGAAAATACACACACAACAGTGCAATTGCCGACGGTATGCGCTGTTTGTGTCTTTTGAAATAAACTTCTTCCATGTACTTACTTTACTTACTGCTGACAACAAAAATACGGACTTTACTCTTCGCTCACACGTTCCATTCAGTATTGGTCGGTTCCTTCTCTGGTCTGTTTCTCCGACAGCGTTAGTTGTATGTGAAAAGCGATACACAGCAGTATGGATGGTTTTGTTTGTGTAAATGAACAATTCTGCATTTGTTTCGCATTGTCCTGTTTACTGACAAAACAGATCGAGCTCACCCTGGTAAAAGTACGCGTTCGGTCTGAAAGCTGTTGCATTACTATGTGTCTTGTAACGTACGTTTTGGTGATTCTTTATTACAGGGTTTTCTCTGCTGCGAAGGAATTTCCGCAGAGACCAAGGAAATTAACGTAACAAACCAAATTAATCATAATTGCGTTATTATTGTGACAAGCCAATGGAGGAGACACGTCTCTTATACCGAAACACTTAGAAAAAATCACTGAAAAACAAATGGAATTTTGTTGGTGGAGTTCTGGTTCGTATCTCGCCAGCAAATGGTATTAACATTCTTTTAATTAGTCATCAATTCCTCAATCATCAGCCTCACAATATCTCAAACTTCCGAATACTGTATCCCTGCTGGATACTTGTTAGTGTACAGGTCATGTGCCAACAGAGAGCAGCCTGTTTGTCTGAATACGTGGGTAAGTAAATAATTCCAAATAACTCAGTACAGAATGGAGGAAGCATGATCAGTGTTCAGTTTTTCGTTGATGACGGGCGTTGTTAGGGAAGTATCAAAAGATCAGTTCAAGAATGGAACAGGGAATCGACCGCTTCTTCAAGGAACTGCCTCAATACTCTTGCAAAATAGCTTATGGAAACTGTCTAAAATGTAAATCTCTATGATCAGGTGGAGATTTCCTATAGAATTCGACTCTACTGCCAGACCGCTACATCATATCGCTCTGTCCCACCTCCTACAGTCGCCACCGTACGTGACTGCGGACATTCATTTTAGTCATCAGCTGAAAAGACGTCATAAGTCATATTCTCAGCTCGCTCAGCTTGAGAGGCAGCAAATTGTAGCATCGTCCCTACAGCATGACAATACATGCGTGACGTTCAACGGCCTGATGCATATCTTTCGATTGGACGCCACTTCGGCAACTTTTGGATCCCAATCAACCACAGTAATCCTGCTAGGGAAACTGGATCACTTGTAGTTTCTGGCGAATCACCGCATCACTGAGAGGTGAAGGTCGTTAGCTTTCGGTTTCCACGCACGCGCATTACCGCTAGACCAAGTCAGGTTATTCCACTGAGCAGCTGAAGCTTTTCTCCGACTCTAGCGTTCGATACTGTTATCGGATGGACTCGGCGTGCCTGGTGCGAGACGCTCGCGGCTACCTGTGTAACAAGAAGCGACGCACGATTTCCGCCGACGCCACCGTTGCGACGCCGTTTCCCGGTAGTAGCGGCGGACAAGAAACCGACCACAATAATCGGCCTGGAATCGACACATGCGGCCGCGCAGCACGCGACTGTCATGCGTAATTAGGCGGCGCGGCGCGCTTCTTGCCGGCCGCTCCGGAGTCATCGACCACGCGCCGCCTTATAAAGGCGAGACGGGCGGCAGCGGCTCGGGCCGCGCCATACAAAGGCGGCTAGAGCGGCCCCCGGCTAGCCTAGTCTAGGCTAGCCCAGCTAGGCGTGACCCCTCCGTTGCAGCGCGGACCTCTTCTTGCCCCGACGTCTTCCGCCGACGGTCATCGGCCTCCCCAGCTGTTCCGCCAGCCTCTTTGTTCATCTCCTGCCGTAGACAGCTGCACCGCAGCCTGATTTAGTGCCCCGACCAATCGTGGGGGAAGAGCAGGAGCTAAGCGATCCCTTTAACTCTGCCGTAAGCGTGCAACGCCAAGTTAGCTGCACTACAGCAAGAAGACAATGATGTCATCAGTGGTACATTCAACTCTAGCTACCTCTTGCAGGACGTCATTTCCGTGCGTGCAGGTAATATGTTATTATGGTAGGAAACTATTCGATCTTGAAGTCTGGGGTGAGAGATGAAAACCAGCTATGAATACAGTATGTAGAAAATGTCACAATGGATTAAAGCGTATGTACTACTTGCTTCAGTATGCGTATGGTTAGCATTTCAGCAAAATCGCACTGCATAGGAGTTCAATTTGGATTTAGTGGAAGATTATGCAACAGGTTACCCATTCAGTAATCGCATTTCAGTGCTTATGAGAAGGAAAAACATGGCATGATCATGGTCTATCGAGAGTGCGGTTTATCGTTCGGGGTCCTGAAAAGACCACGTTGACACGCCCGCTAAACCCGCTGGGTAGAACAAGTAATTAGGATTGAGGAAAGGGCCAAATAGAGGTGGGGTCAGTTTCACCTTCTAAATGTAATTTATTGTAATCTAATAACACTTTTACAACCAATGCAGCACGTCGTCGGACCTTTACCGAATGCAACTCTTTCACGGCTGAAGGCCTCCAAACATGAAATCTTAACAAATCAACAAGATAAAATCCGATTAAGATAGCAATAAAATAATTAAAGAAACAAACATCACAGCAATGTAGATAGAACCAACATATTCAAGGTGCAATACCAGTGGCTGAAGGCCACTATTAAGTTTCAAAATTTTAAAATATATCCATAATCTTTTAAGGGCAGAAGGCCGCAATGTTTAAACTTGGAAGATAAATTTAAGAATTTATTTTGCAAAATTTTAATAAAAGAAAGAAAAATAACCATAGGCCTTAAATTTCAGATAATTAAACACCGGTGGCACTCAGAAGCCTCCAGGGGGGTCGGTCTGCCCTCATTCACTTAGGCAAGAGAAGTGGTGAGCCCAACAACACTTGATCCGTCGGAACCCAACCAGGGGACAGCCACGGGCCGACCGACACAACGACTTGCTTCCCATCAATCAGTACATGAGAACTCAAAGAGAAAAGGTTAAAAACGTGATAAACCACAATGGAGTATGTATTGGCTGTCAAAATTGCATACCACGCTGGACAGCGATAACAGGTGAGGAAAGGACGCTGCCCGAAATTACGTTAGTGGCCAGGGCAGGTAGCCGGAACACTAACGGCCACTGGGCAGGAAATTCCATTGGTACACTTGAATTTGAAACACGCTAATATAGTTAACTTCACCCAAAAGAACACTGCCTGAATTTACGTCAGTGACCAGGGCAGGTAACCAGATCACTAACAACCACAAGGCAGAAAATTCCACTGGTACACTCGAATTGTAGTCAACCAGGATAGTTAATTGCACTGCATGGCGGTCAAATTTCAGCAATAGAAACACTCGATGTTGCTCACAGGTAAACCTCCCCAACAGCAAACCACCGAAATGAACCACCACAACATGAATGGACGTGGCTTGGGTAGTTGAAACTTTGACGTCCTGGGTCAGTGAATCACGAAGCTCGTAGCGATCGGACAGCTTCATACGCGCTCCGACACTGCGCAGGGGCTGCCAGCTGCCATAATTCTCCGCCTGTCATGTTTTAAAAGTCTGACCAGCCTACAACATCCGACATCTGTAATGAGGGGCAGCTGCCCAATCCCACGACGTCTGGATGTGGTTTCACCTTGGTTTCGCCACGTGTTGAATACACTCACCACAGCACTGCTCAAATACCCGAAAACTAGTGCAGTTTCCGAAACGCTTGCCCGAGCTTCTGGGTCTTCACAATCTGCCCTGGTCGAACTCAGATCGATCGCGAGCCTTCCCTATTCTACATACGGACAGCACGCTCATTGATACTACATGCACTGTGAGTGCGTCTAACAGTCATTCCTGGTCAGTTGATTCCACTATCGCCTGAACGGAATTATATCGATAGTACGTCGGTGGTCGTAATGTTCTGGCTGATCAGATATAGACTGGGACACTCAGATGTTTAGGACGGGTGGTAGAGACAGAGCATCGAGTGACATTATACTGAGTGCACTATCCGAGAATTACCCCTAGCAATTAAACAGTGAACCGATTCGTGAAGATAACATCTTGGACCTACTGATAACAAACAGACCCGAACTTCTCGACTCTGTAAGTGCAGAACAGGGAATCAGTGATCATAAGGTCGTTGCAGCATTCCTGAATTTGGAAGTAAATAGGAATATAAAAAAAGGGCGGAAGGTTTATCTGTTTATCAAGAGTAATAGAAGGCAGATCTCAGACTACCTAACAGATCAAAACGAAAATTTCTGTTCCGACACTGGCAATGTTGAGTGTTTATGAAAAAAGTTCAAGGCAATCGTAAAATGCGTTTTAGACAGGTACGTGCCGAGTAAAACTGTGTGGGACGGGAAAAACCCACCGTGGTTCAACAACAAAGTTAGGAAACTACTGCGAAAGCTTCACTGCAAGTTTAAACGCAGCCAAAAGCTCTCGGACAAACAGAAGCTAAACGATGTCAAAGTTAGCGTAAGGAGGGCTATGCGTGAAGCGTTCAGTGAATTCGAAAGTAAAATTCTACGTACCGACTTGACAGAAAATCCTAGGAAGTTCTGGTCTTACGTTAAATCGGTAACTGGCTCGAAACAGCATATCCAGACACTCAGGGATGATGATGGCATTGAAATAGAGGATGACACGCGTAAAGCTGAAATACTAAACACCTTTTTCCAAAGCTGTTTCACAGAGGAAGACCGCATTGTAGTTCATTCTCTAAATCCTCGCACAAACGAAAAAAATGGCTGACATAGAAATAAGTGTTCTAGGAATAGAAAAGCAACTGAAATCACTCAACAGAGGAAAGACCACTGGACCTGACGGCGTACCAGTTCGATTCTACACAGAGTACGCGAAAGAATTTGCCCCCCCCCCCCTTCTAACAGCTGTGTACCGCAAGTCTCTAGAGGAACGGAAGGTTCCAAATGATAGGAAAAGAGCACAGGTAGTCCCAGTCTTCAAGAAGGGTCGTCAAGCAGATGCGCAAAACTATAGACCTATATCTCTGACATCGATCTGTTGTAGAACTTTAGAACATGTTTTTTGCTCGCGAATCATGTCATTTCTGGAAAACCAGAATCTACTCTGTAGGAATCAACTCGCTTTATTTGTTTGTGAGGCCCAGAAAATATTAGATACAGGCTCCCAGGTAGATGCCATTTTCCTTGACTTCCGGAAGGCGTTCGATACAGTTCCGCACTGTCGCCTGATAAACAAAGTAAGAACCTACGCAATATCAGACCAGCTGTGTGGCTGGATTGAAGAGTTTTTAGCAAACAGAACACATCATGTTGTTCTCAATGGAGAGACGTCTACAGACGTTAAAGTAACCTCTGGCGTGCCACAGGGGAGTGTTATGGGATCATTGCTTTTCACAATACATATAAATGACCTAGTAGATAGTGTCGGAAGTTCCATGCGGGTTTTCGCTGATGTTGCTGTAGTATACAGAGAAGTTGCAGCATTAGAAAATTGCAGCGAAATGCAAGAAGATCTGCAGCGGATAGGCACTTGGTGCAGGGAGTGGCAACTGACCCTTAACATAGACAAATGTAATGTATTGCGAATACATAGAAAGAAGGATCCTTTATTGTATGATTACATGATAGCAGAACAAACACTGGTAGCAGTTACTTCTGTAAAATACCTGGGAGTATGCGTGCGGAACGATTTGAAGTGGAATGATCATATAAAATTAATTGTTGGTAAGGCGGGTGCCAGGTTGAGATTCATTGGGAGAGTCCTTAGAAAATGTAGTCCATCAACAAAGGAAGTGGCTTACGAAACACTCGTTCGACCTATACTTGAGTATTTCTCACCAGTGTGGGATCCGTACCACGTCGGGTTGACAGAGGAGATAGAGAAGATCCAAAGAAGAGCGGCGCTTTTCGTCACGGGGTTGTTTGGTAAGCGTGATAGCGTTACGGAGATGTTTAGCAAACTCGAGTGGCAGACTGCAAGAGAGGTGCTCTGCATCGCGATGTAGCTTGCCGTCCAGGTTTCGAGAGGGTGCGTTTCTGGATGAGGTAAGGAATATATTGCTTCCCCCTACTTACACCTCCCGAGGAGATCACGAATGTAAAATTAGAGAGATTCGAGGGCACGCGGAGGCTTTCCGGCAGTCGTTCTTCCCGCGAACCATGCGCTACTGGAACAGGAAAGGGAGGTAATGACAGTGGCACGTGAAGTGCCCTCCGCCACACACCGTTGGGTGGCTTGCGGAGTATAAATGTAGATGTAGATGTGGATCAGTGTAGTTTGCTTGCCATACAGGGTAACAGAGCCACGTCCCGTACTTTGAGTCAGAAAATGAGCTTAAGAGGCGCGTCTGGAAAATAAACAGCGCTTCTTCTGCCGTCACCGCAGCACTAGGGTCGCTGTTCCGCACGTTCGCACCCGTCTCTCTCGTACTTGTCTTTTCACTGACACCACTGCAGCCAGATTTTGTTGTGTTTACGTTTGTTAGTGATCGTTCGAAATGTTTAATGCAACCTCTGAGCCTGCCGACACTGAAGTGCATGCTGTAGTATGATGTTTGAACGCAAAGAATGTTAAGCCAACTTCGTCAACTTGTACAGATTTATGATGAAAATGTAATGACTGATGGAATGGTAAGAAAGTGGGTGAGACAATTCAATGATGGGCGATCCTCTGTTCATGACGAATCACGGATTGGGTGGCCTTCTGTTGTCAGTCATGGTCTTGTTGTGAAAGTGAATGAAAAGATTCGTGAAAACAGACGGGTGACAATAAGAAAGCTTTGTGATGAGTTTCCACACATTTCGAAAACTAGTTTGCATGATATTGTCACAAATCGCTTAAATCGTCGCAAACTGAGTTGTCGTTTTGTTCCGAAAACGCTTACGCATGTCCGCAAAAATGTCCACACAGCAAAGTGACTTGGCAGTGCTTTGACATATAGTGAGGAGGGAGATAAATTCTTAAACAAAATTGTGAGCGGTGATGAAACTTGCGCTTGTCATATCACACCAGAAACAAAACAAAAATCGATGGAGTGGAGGCACACATTACCCTTTAAAAAAAACTGTGAAATATTGAGAAAACTTCAAAACAAAAGGTGGGGAATACTCAGTCAAGCCACTGTGTTGCTTCATGACAACGCACGTCCCCATTCGGGGTAGTGCCTCGCAAAAGCCTTGTTCACCAGTTCGATTGGGAGCAGTTCTATCATCCGCCGTACAGCTCCGATGTCGCACCTTCCGCCTATCACTTTTTCTGGAACTTGAAATGTGATTTTGGAGGAAGGTGCTTTGATAGCGATGAGGAGGCAAAACACAGGTTTCAACAGTGGCTGTCTTCACTGGTGGCATCTTCTATGAAGAGGGCATAGAAAAGTTGGCTTCAGTCCGGAACCATCCGGCTGCTACGGTCGCAGGTTCGAATCCTGCCTCTGGCATGGATGTGTGTGATGTCCTTAGGTTAGTTAGGTTTTAGTAGTTCTAAGCCTTGGGGACTGATGACTTCAGATGTTAAGTCCCATAGTGCTCAGAGCCATTTGAACCATTTTTTAGAAAAGTCGGTCTCCCGCTACGACAAATGTACGACAACGGTAACAACTTTGTAGAAAAATACTTTAAGAAATGCTCTTTCTTGTAAAAATAGATTTGGAGGAGGACTGTTTTGTTTGTTATGTTGATTTTCAAAACTTCATGGCCTTTAATGTGAATGAAGTTGTGAAGCTGATAAATGTACTCAACCTCCGTATTATCTATATAAATATATTCTTCGTGAGTCTGTTCCTGGGACCACAAATCTTGGACAAAGAGGTTACTTCTTTGGAAGAGAGTAGCACTCAGTGTGTTGGACAAACTGGCTATTTACTTGGTTTCAGAAAGATGGAAGCTGACGTGTCGTGCAATGGAGGCACCATTATTTAAGAAGGATTTTGTACTGATATGTTTTGAGTAAAGAAAGTGAGATTATATCAGTATAAGAATGTCAAACGAGGATTTTTTAAGATAATTTAGATTTTTATATATATTTGTAACTGTGTAATTTCTTATTTTCGGAACATTGCGTATGACTGAAATTGGGTGTACAAATATTATAATGCGAAGTGTCAAGAAAAGTAATTAACCACAAGAAAGTTATTAAGAAATATTTTGCTAATTTGCGTAGCTGTGAGAAATTTATGAAAGCGTGTATTGTTATTATGGCTTAATGAAGTACAGTTGCACTTGGAGTCTTTTCTTATTTATCGGTCGTTAAATTTAGTTCCTCATTTTTCATTCCCTACCTTTATGAATGTGTTGCATACTCGCATTGCACATCACGAGTTGTGCGCTGCAGAAAATTTTTATGAAAAACGATAAGATACCGTCTTGCACTACACATCGTAAGTATGGTAAATGAAATTAGTTTTTTGACATTACCTTAACAGTAACAGGTTGCAGAAGAGACGAGTGTTCCTTGCGCACAGGTAGGCCAATGAGTTTAATTGCCATTAAAGTTCATGTCGACTGTAAGTTACAGTGGTTGTCGGAGTGTAATTGTGAAAATATCACATCAGTTCAGAGGCTTAATACCAGTAGGAAATCGGAGTAAAGTGCCATTTCTGGTGGCCGGCCGGAGTGGCCGCGCGGTTAAAGGCGCTTCAGTCTGGAACCGCACGACCGCTACGGCGCAGGTTCGAATCCTGCCTCGGGCATGAATGTGTGTGATGTCCATAGGTTAGTTAGGTTTAAGTAGTTTTAAGTTCTAGGGGACTTATGACCACAGCAGTTGAGTCCCATAGCGCTCAGAGCCATTTGAACCATTTCTGGTACAGTCACAGTTTGCAAGACTAAAGATTAACAATATTCAGGGCCAACCTTTTAATCTGAGTCATTTGTTTTGCAGTCAAACAGCATATGAAAATTTTATTGAAAACGTTCTCTTGCAGACGAATTGTTTGATGTACTAGATAGCCTGGATTTCGCATGAATTTATGTTTAAAACTGTTATCTCCCTACGCACTAAGATTTACGAATTTCGACATCAAAATAAGTTTTATACATTTATCAAACACCAACCAGACACTTACAGACACGAGTTTGGAAATTTTACTTTCAAATTTTGGTTCGATAAAATATTTTACGAGGTTTTATTTGGAAACGATACGTACTTTCCGGGCACGCATCGTAGTTTGCAGGGTTAAAAGCAGTGCCTTGCACGTCGATTCAGGAAAAAAAGGCTTGGTTGCACAGATAGAATGACAAAGTCTGGGGCCCAATAGACTGTCAGCGCGGCGACCGCTGGAGTGGCTTCCCCTAACGCGGTGGCAGAGACAGGCGCGCGCCGTGACAACACTGGTCTCTCCAGACGAGCTACGGTACTGCGCACAGTGTAGCGATTGACGTAACGCTGTGTGGGTCTAAGAGAGAAACTAACGCTGCCGGTTTCCATTCGTCGTCGTCATAACGTGCCCTGTACCTTGTGTGGTGGTATGTGGTGCTGTGGATACACAATACGAGCACATGTGATGCGCAAAGCTGGTAATTTGAACAGCAGCCGTTACATTTCTGTGTTGTGTGGCGTTGTCCTATCTACGAGGTCTCCGTGAAGTCGTGTCTCAAAGTTGAAGTAGCATTGTAAGAGTCTTCAGCACGTCAGCCTAGCTCAGTTCGACTCGAAGCCCTACCGGATTAGAGTCGTTGTTGCTGCCCTGTGTATTTACATTTCCTCCCAGTGTGACCACATATCACCTGCGTATTTAATCACGTGTTCTTCCTCCTGTACTGTATATTTAATTATTAAAGTTTTAGTATTTGCTATTCTTCAAGGTGTTGCAATTGTAATGGCCAGTAATGGTAACGGCGTGTACGTGTCGTGACTTAATGAATGTTTTCCATTACGTTTTTTTTATTTTCTTAGCTTTAGCATGCAATTATAATGGATGGCCCTGATAGGAGGCGGAACCACCTAGACAGGAACAGTTAGCGCGAGAGATGGCAGAACCAATGCAATTAGCCATTGTGGGGGCAAAGCCAGTCTGTCTATAAATATGGTGTTGACTGACTGAAATGCTTAATGTTAAAAAATTTTCTCTGGTTGGTCTGAATTCCGAATTTCAAGAAGTCACGTGCAGGCTTTCACAGAGTACACAGTGCACATTGGCGTCCAGAGCATCCTCAGAAAACTTATGATTTTCAAAAACGACTGCTGCGCTTCAGCCCAGTTATACGAGATTTTGCTATTTCCCAGAATGATTGCCTATCGAGCGAACGAGCCGCTAACGATATATAACGAATGTTCGCCCCCATGTCGACCACACGACTCTGGTGGCACGAGTTATGGATACTATTTACATCGTTCACTAGAACAACGACAAGAAAAAAAACTTACATTACGTTACAATTAATTTTAAATGAAAATAATAACTCTACTCACTTTACTCGTCAGCTATGTGGTGTCATGCACTGTTTATCGTGTTGTATAAACCGCCAGCAGCAATCCTTTCTTCCCACAACTCAGGTATTCTCTTGCTATGTCAATCGGAAATATCGAATGAGTATTGAGAGGGTCAGTTTTCCACTCAACCTCAATTTGTGGGAATGTAGACTTTGGAAGCGGTAGAGTTCGTCCTTATCTCCTGCACGTCCCTCTTTTTTTTATCGACGACTTAACAGATTTCCTCAAGTGTTCGATGTTCAGAGTGTAGACATATGGATCGTCCCAGGACACAAATTCAACAGAATGATGCAGAAATTCACGTTGAAACTCTTCTTCTTTGAAGGTGTCGTCTGACTTAAAGCAGCCTGGAAATATGAAGTTCTTTTTCAGACAGACCAAACTTTTCTTCCTCCCTGAATAGACTCGAACTATAAAGAACTTGCGTGATTTCCTTTCAGTGCCCCCAAATATATTCAACTTCATTTTTCAAGGGTCGTCCTCTCTGGCATTTCCTAGTAGCTGTATGCGATTCGTCTATTTCAACAACCTGGCTTTGTCCAGCGATTAGAACACTCTCGTTCGTGACTATGACGTAACAGACTTCTCGGCAGAAACCTTAGCAGTCGCACACGGTGTTCGTGGACAATTGTGTTTCAGAAGCTATCGCCTGTAGCGTATAGTCTCTTATCCAACAAGAAACTAAACTGATGTTCTTTTCGATGGATAACTTGGAACTTCCAAACCTTGCGTTCTTTCTTAAAAATGTTCTCTATGACTGGGAGTAGTACACTCGCTAAGGAAAATCAGCATCTGCACTTTTCTTGTGAAGTTCCATACATTTGTGTCCGTGACATTCTTCACAACTACTGCTGTACTCACTTGAAGAAAAAATCGAAACCCCAACAAAATTTCAAATAACTTTCCACATTACATGACCGAGGAATTAGATTTCGCCATGTGACGCTGTCAGCACTCGAAACTGCAACTCTTTCACTCACTGCTTTTCAAAACCGAAAACAATAAACTATAATCACCTGGTGACGCACTAAACATTTACCATAATTAGCACCACCAGAGTAGTGTGGGTCACATTGAGTCACTAGTTCGATATATATCGTTAGCTGCAGCACGCTCGATAGCTAATCATTCTTGGAAATTACCTGAGATGTTGGCTGCACTTATTTGGTAGAGTGTAGAGGCGTAGCATCTTGCGGAAGAGTATAGTCGAAAAAACATAACTGTCTACGTTTCTTTGAAGTAGAAATTAACTCTACTCTTTCCATGGATACATTAGAATCATTTGAGGATTGCCCAAATGAGTAAATACAACTGTTGATTGGATGTCGACTGTAGTTTTGAATGATTACAGACAGTAATACCGATCCGATCGCATCTGTCCCAGTTGGGTATCCGCTTGTAAAATGATTTAAATCGCCTTTCCACTGTGTTGATTACACGGACGTCCAAAGTTAAGGAGTTCGTAGACGTTATCGTCCGCGGTGCTGGTTCGGCAAAAAATAAATAAGTAAATAAATAAAAAATAAAATCCATCGGGTCTGGAAGAAACAGACTAGTGCGTAGCGAATAAATCCTTACGGCATCAGTTATTCAGTTAATACTTTGTAACAGACTTAAAACCGGACGCATTCCAGTTGCTTTACAACATTTCAGTCTGTATAAAATTCAGTTTGTTGCTGCGAAGTCTCGGTAACAAAAGAATAACTGAACTGTTACTGTTTCAACTTGACTCCCCATTTGTATGCACACATGTGGTTCCAGACTTTTTTAACAGGTGCTCGAATATCTCTTCTGAATATGCCTGTGAGAGCATGCTGCAACTGAAACTTAGGTCACCACAGCTCTATGGTTTACCGAAGCTCCACAGACCAGAAGTGCCAATCCGTCCAGTGGTATCTGCAATACATGCTCCAGTACACAAAATTGCCAGGAGATTCAACATCGTCATGAAGAAGCTGAACTTCAAAGGTAAATATAGCGTTAAGAACAGTTTAGATTTAGTTAACAAGTTAACAGATGTTTAAGTTCCAACAAAAGCTAAATTAGTGTCTTGATAGATATTGTGTCACATTCATTCTATTCACACAACATAAATGTAGAAGAGCAGCTGAGCGTTGTTAGTACTGTAGAATGTTGTTAAAATCAAAATTATTTCTGCTTTCAAGGGAGCTATTATCAGCAAACAGATGATCTGGCACTGGGCTCACCTTTATCCCCCTTACTATCAGAAATGTTCATGGGCAAGTGGGAGACTGGTTTTCTGAAGAGAGAACCACTGGCAAAGCATGCAGTATATTGGTACAGATATGTAGATGATATTCTTTATATGTGGAAAGTTTCCAACAACTCCATAAATTACTGTAAAATATGAACCAGTGCCACACTAACATAAAGGTCATCATGGAGTTGGGGGGAGGGGGACACAACATAAATTTGCTGGAAATTAGCTTAAAGATAGAAGACAGTAACGACAAATTTAAAATTTACCGAAAAGATCCCTTCACTGACACTTTCGTCCCAGTTTCTTCCCACCATCCTGCAACCTACAAACTTGCAGCATTCCATCACATGATCTACCGCCTCCTTTCTATCCCTATGTCCCAGGAGAGTTGGGCCAGGAACTTAACACAATAAGAACAATAGCCATAATGAATTTGACCCCGACACCATTGATAAAATTTTAGCTGAAAAGATGAAGAAGCAGGTCTGGCGCCTACTGTCCCCAATGAAAAACACAGACAAACAGGAAAAGAAATGGGGCAGATTACCTTTTATAGGGAAAACTTCAAGTAGAATAAGTAACATCTTGAAGGCAAAGGGTTTCTCTGCGTTTTTCTATGTCCCTCGGACAATAGGAAGTTTCCTGTTCAATGGAAAAGACAAACAACCAGCTGTCACAGAAAGTGGGGTTTATAAAATCATATGCCGGGAGTGTCAGTCTTACTACATTGGACAAATGGGGAGATCAATCTGTACCAGGCTTAAGGAACACCACAGAAGCTAGAGATTGAGGAAGTCTGATTCAGCCATTGCAGAACATTGCCTGAACAATAATCACAAATACATAATAGATGTACAAGTCCAACACACAGAGGAGAAACGGCCCAAACTCGACCAACTAGAAATTTTTGAGATTAAAAACAGATGCGTATATCCCAAGATCTATTATTAAACGAGCAAACCTCTTTTAGAAGAGATCACAACCCCAGGATAAAAGCAAAACTTTGGACCTCGGTGCTTTGTAGTTAAAAATATCTCTAGAATGATCATTGTCGTATAATTGGTGAATGTGTAATAATGGATGTGATTTGTAGAAAAATATCCATTGATGTAAGTGTACATTAAGCTATGGATCGATACGTAAGAAGTTGAGATTATCTCTACGTTGTCATCATGTTTACCTATGTATTATCATATTTGGGAATCAGTAATATAATTGAAAATCGTCCTATAACCCGAAACCTAGTTTTTGCAATAACATTAACAATAAATTGTGAAACAAGGCAAAAACAGTGTTTGGTTAGTTAATTTACAATGTTTCACTAAGAACCCATATTTGATTCAATTTTTAAAAAAATAATAAAAAAACAAGATTTATACAGAGGGAGGAACGTGAGATATATAAACTCACTTGAAATTACGCGATACTAACTAACAGCAAATTAAACTATGCGATAATAAAAAAAAATTAGATTGCGAATTGTGTTATACTAATGTTGGTTAAGCGAAACTATGGATTGCGAAGCCCTCAAAAGCCTATCTGAAACTAAGAGACATAACGAAGCCTATCAGGACAAATGTGGTTGCAAACACAAAGGATCATTGAAAACTACAGAAAAATAAAATCTCACAACAGCGGAAAGTGTTCCAAAGACACACCGACTAAGCAAAATTAGAAAGAGAAAGGCTATGAAACAGCTAACTACGTCTATCTGACCTCACATCCTATCGTTCTCAACCCTGTTGAATGTTCCCAGCGGAGCGGCCACTTACTTGCTTGGTCTGACCTCAACCAAGCTACGAGAAAAAGTGCCCCTTCCTTCTCTTGACCTGTCGGCACCCCCGCGCCAAGCGTGCGATCTTTCTCTTTTCACAGCGATGGCTGCGTGACCCCCACCATCTTCAGCTCATCAGAGAACGCCGCTTCATCCTTTTCACCAGTGAACTCTCTGCTTGCAGAACTAAAGATCTCACGTGTGCTTATGCTCGTTGCACGATTTTCAAACTGCAAAAATGTTGGAAATTAAAGAGACGGGACCTGCATAAATTGAAGAAACCAGAAGATGCGAGGATTTCAGAGGAAACATGAAGCAATGTTGGAGTGCAACAGACGCAAGGAATACCGTATAAGACGAATGGGTAGCTTTTAGAGATGAAACAGGTAGCAGAGAATCACGTAGGGTAAAAGATACGGTCTAGTACGAACCCCTAGATAGGTAAGAAAATGTTGAATTTAACTTCCGCAAGGACAAATTTAAAAATATAGCATACGAAGCAGGTGAAAGGAAATACAAACTTCTAAAAATGAGATTGAGAAGAAGTGCTCAATGACTAGGCAAGAATAGCTAGGGGACAAATGCAGCGCTGCAGGATCATTGATAACTAAGGGAAAGATGTATGTTACGAAAGGAAAATTGAACAGGCCTTTGGAGGGAACAGAAGCAGCTGTACGAATATCCAGAGCTCAGATGACAAGCCATTTCTAAGCAAAGAAGGAAAAGCTGAAAATTGTATGGAACATACAGTGGCTGTGTACATGGTGAACAAACTTGAGGAGAATTTTATAGAAAGAGAAGAGGAAGTAGGTGATGATGAGATGGGTCGTATGATACTGCGAGAATAATTCTACAGGGCATTGAGAAACCTATGTGGAAACTAAGGCCAGGTGTAGACAACGCTTTCTCAGAATTATTGAGCCCTTGGGTGAGTCATCCATGACAAAATTGTTCCACCTAGTATGCAAGATATATGAGAGAGGTGAAATACCTCCTGACTTCACCAATAATATAATACAACCAAATCCAGAGGAGGTAGTTACTGACAGGTGTGAATACTACCGATCTACCATTTTAATAAGCCATGGTTGCAAAATTTAATCAGGGGTGGATCGGTTTGTGTTCCAGAGATGTGCAGGGACATACGAGGCAATGCAGACTTCACAACTGTTCTTAAAACCTGCTGAGTACCCATTGTTTCGCTGGTATACTTGTATGTCACATAAAATGCGTACATCTCTTTCTCTCTTTTCTCTTCGTCCTCAACCCCCTGCCCATCTCCTCCTTTCCATTCTTTCTGTCCATCTCTTCACCTCCCTCTTTCATTCCCTCTGTCACCATCTCTCTTTCCATTTATTTCTGCCCCCTCTCTCTTGCCATCGCCCCCTCACCCTCTATGGTCGTCTCCCCCTTCCCACCTTCTGTCCTTCCCCTCCTTTCTCCTCTCAGTCCATCACCTCCTGCCCCACTCTCCCTGTCCATTCAGTCCTGCACTATGCTCTTCCTATCCATCCCCTCCAACCCCCACTCTCTGTCCATCCGCTCCCTACCCATCTTGACCCTCCCCCAGCCATGTCCTCGGCATGTGTGGACCCTGCAAGATAGGTCAATAGAGCAGCCTGATACTACTCCAACACGTCTGCCATGCAGAGAAACCTATAGGGCAGAATCTGAACTAAAACAGGTTTTTGGGCTGAGCTCCTATAACAACTAAGACAATATAGACACTACAGTACTTACACTAGTGAAGTTTGTTGTTTGTCAGCCAAATTTAGTTAAAATCAGTCCAAGGGTTTTGGAGGAGATCCTGGACATAAACATATGCTTTATAATGTATAATATTCTTAGAATATAAGTTGAAGGAAATCAGATCTACGTTTTTAGCATTTGCGAATTTAAAGAAAGTTTCGAGAATTTAAGCTGAATACACTCTTTTAAAATCTGAATGTACCAGGGATAAAACACAGCGAAAGATTATTTACAGCTTTTGTAGAAACCGTTACAAGAGCTGAATGACAGGAAAGGGAAGCGGTGGTTGAGAAGGGAAGGAGACATGTTTGTAGCCTATTCCCAATTTTATTTATTCTGTATGTTGAGCAAGCTGTGAAGGATACCAAGGAGAAATTTAGAAAGGGAATTAAACTTTGCAGTTTGCCATTGACATTGTAATTCTGTCAGTGGTGGGTAACGATATGGAAGAGCATTTGAACGGAATGGATAGATACTTTCAGAAAAGACTTCCTGACACTTTCTTCAGAAATGCTTTTCTTGCCATTGCCTGTCTAAATTTTATATCCTTTCTACTTCGACCAACATCAGTTATTTTGCTCCACAAATAGCAAAACTCATCTACTACTTTAAGTGTCTCATTTTCTAATCTAATTCCCTCAGCATCACCTGACTTAATTCGACTACATTCCATTATCCTCGTTTTGTTTTTGTTCGATGTTCATCTTATATCCTCCTTCCAAGACTGTCGATTCCGTTCAGTTACTCTTCCAGGTCCGCTGCTGTCTCTGACAGAATTACATTGTCATCGGCAAACGTCTAAGTTTTAACTCTTCCCCCAGGACTTCAATTCCTACCCCAAATTTGTTTTGTATTTCCTTTACCGCTTTCTCAGTATACAGATTGAATAACATTAAGGATAGGCTACAACCCTGTCTCACTCCCTTCTCAACCATTGCTTCCCCCTCGTGCCCCTCAATTGTTATAACTTCTATCTGGTTTCTTTACAAATTGTAAATAGCCTGTCGCTCCCGGCAACATTCAAAATTTGAAAGAGAGTAAGAGTATTCCACTCAAAATTATCAAAAGCTTTCTCTAGTCCTACTGTACTATTCGCATAAAAAAACCACAGCCTACACACATTCCTGTAATGTGCTGAACGACCCCAGGCGCTTTCACCTCTTTCTCCACCACTGCCTCTCTTCTTGACAACCACACCCTCAGAAATACTACTTTTGCGAGTTCTCAGCTCACTGTTGATTGAGAATATCGATGAAGAATATTTTAAAGATGTGGTGCTGCATAAATTGGGCAGGTGACAACAGTCCTTTTAGGTTTCGTGTGAGGATGCTTTGCCTTGCAAATGTAAGTATCTTTGGAAAAGCTACAGTTAATACTTTCGATGAGAAGGGGTTAGCAGAAAGAGAATTTGGTGATCTGGGCGTTGGGTGAGCATGCCACTGGATCTGTTTCGGAATCACGAGTGTTGTGTGGATTTACTA
Organism: Schistocerca piceifrons; assembly: GCF_021461385.2. Lineage (NCBI taxonomy): Eukaryota > Metazoa > Arthropoda > Insecta > Orthoptera > Acrididae > Schistocerca > Schistocerca piceifrons. The sequence continues at coordinate 668,010,672 of NC_060138.1, forward strand.
CTGAGATGTTGCTCGGCGGTGGTGTTCCTGGGTGCGGACACAGAGAGGGGCCCGGGCGCTGCGGCCGCAGTCGGCGGTGGGACAGGTCTGCAGGTCTGCTCACCTTTCCCTGACCTTCCGCAAAAGAAGGAATGCGCCGCCGCTCTGCCGCCGCCGCCTGTCTTCCTGTCTGGCAGCGCTGCGCAGCCGAGGGGACACGACAGGGACTCCGTCTGAAGTCACCGCCGGCCCGGAACAGGCGCGCTCCCACCTAGCCCTACTCGCGTCGCCTCTTACGCCTTTCAGCGCCTACCGCCTGCATAAAAGCAAATGCAAGTCAGCGTTTGTTTCGTGCGTACTCGCTCTGCAACAAAACGAAGCGCGCCACCGTCGGTACGACGCCTCGATTATTTTGCGTCCGACTCCTTCACAGTTACTAGACACTTGATCCCTACTAGCAGCTCGCACACTGACCTTTCAATGACCACCGAGTAGCAGTGTTAAACACAAGTTGAAAATAATTGCTTCTTGAGATACAGGCATAGTCAGCTGACGAGTCGATCTTAGAAATCACAGACAAAAAAAGCCATCATTCACACACTCGGGCAAAATGGTAACATTAAGATCCGTAGCCCGAAATACCGCACACTTCTCTAGCTATAGACAGATATACCTAAGGAAAAATATTTTGCCCATCAATGGTATACAGTGTTCTGAAAGGGAGAAACACCGAGATACGGTACTTCCGAGTAGAAGCGAATTGCGCTAAATTTAACTTTCAAAAGTAGCACAAAAGTGGTTTCGCTTTCTATAGCAACACATAGTTTTTTTCCAGGGAGACAGATGACAATGCCTCACTACTCTCAAACTAAATCACGTTATTGCAGCTAAGCTGTCAGTGAATTTCACAGCAGATGAAGTAGTGATTATGAATTGAAAATAAATACGAAGGGACTTCCGAAAAATGAGTTACACATTGTGACTTTTACTGAATACTACACTACACTTCAAAGTAACACAGATAAATTATACAATTTTCAGACATAGTCAACACGTCTTTGTAAACAGAGCCCATAACCTTCTACCGACTGTTCAATTCTTCTACGATAAAAATCCACTTCTTCATCACGAAACAATTCGACAATCGTAGTGTGAATGTCCTCACTGCTAGAAAATCTCCCTTTCCCCCCCCCCCCCCCCCTTCCCTGTGGATGTTCTTTCAGTTCAGTTTGCCGAAAAGATGGAGATCGCATAATGCAAGATGAGGATTTTTCGATCAGCAGTATCCACGTCTGTGCAGCTTTGGTCAAATTGTTGGGACCATTTCATTACCACTGGACGCGACTTTGTATATGGTCCATATAACACCAGATTTTCACACTGAATCTGTGTGTCATTTAGACGTTTTCCACACAAGAATCATAGCATTCTTAATATTTCAACTTTGGGGCACACTTCTAGTTGCCACACCATTTCACTCCTACACTGTGATGCACCTGTTATCCGTACCGCAGCGTAACTGTGTCTACATGAAATCTGGATCATCTAGGAGAGAGTGTTGAGCCGTGGAACGTTTTTCAGATTTTCACATCTATCCAGTCCTGTAAAAGACGTATGGTATATTTTCTTATCCCATTTTGAAATGATAGTATTTACTTTACGTGTTCTTCATGTGTACATTCACTTTATGCTTTCCGGGGCATGCAAGTGATATTATCTGTTTTGCCTGCAACATGGCGCGGTTATTGGTTGATTACGTCCCTTCTTACGTGGTGATGTTTTGTGGAAAGATAGATAAATTAAAGTAGAAGTTTACAATTTAGTTTCCTTTTCGAGCACCAAATATTAATATACAAAACTAGTACCGATTCCACGACTTCGTTTAATCACGATGAAACAGTTCACGGGCGAAGGCAAGTCACCACATTGCCATCGTCAGGTGCGCTGATGAAGTGACTACTTACGGGTTGGAACGGCGGTTGGCCATTGGACGCAGACATCTGGCTTTTCACCCATGAACTATGTCGTCATGAATTACGCCGGGAGAAGCTGAAGAATCACATATGACTGAGCATGTCAGACAATTCGTCGAACACTGACATCACTTTTGTACTTGCTTCATTATTTTGTTTGCAACACTCACGTCTTTCCTGCGCCCTCGACGTTCCTTCTCAAATAGTGATTTTATCAATACTTTGCACGCACTAACACGTCATCTGTCGTCGCTCGCTGCACTGCTGCCATCCGGTTCATACTCACTTTGCACTCCTTTTCTTGGGTCGTACGCTGATGACTTGAAAAGCATTGAGAGGTCGTCGGCAGGAAGACATTTGCCTCTCACGTAATCGTCATAGAAGTGTAATACTGCTCTGGACAGTTCCTTTCCTTTTAGGTGTTTTATAATCAAACAACTACGTCATACAGGCACTGAGCTCAGGGTCATACATTTACATCTAAAAAAATGTTTATCACCTTTGCATTAATAAAAATGTGATGTGACTTGTAAGATATTTAAGGATATGGAAACTTCATAGCTTCTTCGGTAAATTTTCAGTTCTTCAATGAAGGGAGGAAAATAAAAATTATACGTCCCGTCGACATCGAAATCATTAGAGACGGAGTACAAGCTCGGATTGTTTCAAGGGTGAAGAAGAAACCGTCCCGTCAGTTGCCTGGAAGAATTTCTGGATTTTAACCGTTGTCCTCTCGATTGCGAGTCCAGTATGCTAGCCACTACGTCATCTTTCTCGGTTTCACTTCCTGATACCGAACTCATCTACGTCCAGTACATTTTCAGTTGTTCTTTCTACTGCTCTGCGTGTTACTATGATTAACAGGTTATAAGCACGTCTTCTCCGACTGTCCCATAGTTTTCATATTAATCTGCAAGTATTTTATTTGGTAATGTGATGTTAATGCTTTTAACGAAATCAAATAGAACTTCCTCCCTTTATAGATCTGTGGCACAAACTAAAATGTCCTAATTCTTGTAACTCCCAAACATTTCAGTAACTCCGACGATACATCAGCGACACCTGCTAGCTTGTTAGAGCTTAAGACATTCAACGCTTAGTCGAACTCGGACCACACCACTGTATCACCTATTTCTTTCCGCGTTAACATCATTCTCTTCTTCGGTCACACATTTGACAGTTGTTCTTTATCGTGCATGCGTTTTACGTACACCTGCAACCTGTCTGCCCTTTCTTCTGCATAATTGCTTATTAATGTCTGAACCACGTAGGTTAGATTCTTAAAATTTAAGTTCTCTAAAGTTATACCTCATCATCCTGTAGGCCGCGTCCATTTTTCCTACAACTGTATCTTTCTCAATATCTTTACGCGTTTCTCTTGTCTATTCTGATGTAGTACCATTTTGTTAATTTCATCTCTAAGTAAGCTATACCGATGCATTTCTGTCTCATTCTTAAGCACGTTACATTTCTTTGTTCGATCAGGAAAAAAGAACGTAGCCGGCCGCTGTGACCGGGCGGTTATAGGTGCTTCACTCCAGAACCGCGCTGCTGCTACGGTCGCAGGTTTGCATCCTGCCTCGGGCGTGGGTGTGTGTGATGTCCTTAGGTTAGTTAGGTTAAAGTAGTTCTCAGTCTAGGGGACTGATGACCTGAGATGTTAAGTCCCATAGTGCTTAGAGCCATTTGAACCAATAAAGAAGGTTTTGTAGGTCAGTACCAGCCCTTCAGTGATTAAGGCAGTACGACACAAGTCTCAAGAAAAAAATTCTAAAAAACTGAGTTTGAGAATCAGAAGATTTTCGATTGTTGTCAAGCACAAGGCAGTTAGTCACATACTGATAGGCCTAATGGCAGTTGAGTGCTTAGCATAAAAGTCTTGTAACCGCAAGGCTACTGGTTCGACTTTTCAATGAAGCAACTTTTATTTTTATTCAGGGTAAAAATTTAATAACATATAGTGATTCATAAATTTTTAATAAAAATAATAATTTACACTTTTAATGAAAATGCAAGTACTCTCATTAAATTAAAATTTGTTGCAAAAATGCGAACCATGAACTGTAAATAATTTTGTTTTATTTCTAAAGGTTTATTTATTTTATTTTACGTGCCCAGGACATGCAGACTTTCTTGAAGTTCAACAGTACTATTGCTGTTAGTAATATTTTAATTTAACAATAAAGCATTTTGCATGATCATATGAAAATTTAATTTATTGTTATGAAATTATTAATCAAAAATAAAAGCTGCTTATTACTAAAAGTTATGATTTAATAATTGTTAATTAACATTTCCGTATGATAATAAACACAGAATGTAAGTAAAGGTAAAATGTATATCCACCGAGAATCGGGTCTGTGCGATTGCAAATATAAGATTTAAATGCTACACACTTCTTTTTTTTTTTTCTAGAAGCAAATAGATCGCAAATATAAGATCTAAATGCTACACACTTTTTTTTGTAGAAATATTTTGTTGGCCTGAAAAATGAGTATGAATAATTACAATGTCATACCAATAACAATCTTCAAGAATTCACTTTACTTAAATTATTTACATTAAGGAAAACATTCCGCTTCTTCTTCTTTGCTTTTTCCCGTTTCTCTGTGAGGTCGGTACATACGCTAGTGGTAACTGGCGACTGTATATCCTTCCTAACACCACCACTTTACCCTGGGACAGAATCTGTGTACCCCATCTGTCTGTGTCTAGAGTAAATATCATTTTCAACTGTGAGAACGGTTTCTAAATGTCTGCGTAGCATGTATCATAGTGGGATGTGGGAAACAGCCTGAAAACACATACAGGCTGTCCTTCGTTAATCCACCGGGCAGAATCGATCCGTGGCCGGCTTGTCTCCCCGCATCCCGGAAACAGAAGCTTTCACTTCCCCGGGTATCTTGGCAAGTATGTTAACCGAGTAATTAATTAATTAAAAAATTAAATAATATTTCCATCCATATGGCAAGAAAACTGAGAATATCTTTTTCGAGGATTTCATCGCAACAGACTTCGATCTCATTATATAATCTCATTTTATCGTCTCCTTGCGGAACATTTTCTCTGTGCTTCGTTGATGTGTCGGTAGTAGTATATGTAAATTAGAGAAATTGAGCCGCAGGACTACAGCAGTTACAACAGAATATTTTTTCTAAAATAAAAATTTCACGTGTATTACAATACAGTGAACATGTGATATTTATGTTAATCATACGAAGACTTCCGGCATAAGAAGTCAGCCTCATTCTGCCAACGGCCTTGTCAAAGAGGGCGGAGGAGCGGATAGAGGTTCAGGGCACTCTCTTGTCCTGGGGCTGGGAAATTGCCCCTAAAGGCGGAAGTATCAGCAATGATCAACGACATGAGGATGCCGAAGGCAATGGAAACCACTGCATTAAACACACGTAACGTGTATCCACAGGACATGTGGCCTGTAATTGAAGATGTGTCATGATGATCTCTCCATTGGCAAAAGATTCCGGAATAGTCCCCCATTCGGATCTCCGGGAGGGGACTGCCAAGGGGGAGGTTACCATGAGAAAAAGATTGAATAATCAACGAAAGGATAACGTTCTACGAGTCGGGGCGTGGAATGTCAGAAGCTTGAACGTGGTAGGGAAACTAGAAAATCTGAAAAGGGAAATGCAAAGGCTCAATCTAGATATAGTAGGGGTCAGTGAAGTGAAGTGGAAGGAAGACAAGGATTTCTGGTGAGATGAGTATCGGGTAATATCAACAGCAGCAAAAAATGGTATAACAGGTGTAGGATTCGTTATGAATAGGAAGGTAGGGCAGAGGGTGTGTTACTGTGAACAGTTCAGTGACCGGGTTGTTCTAATCAGAATCGACAGCAGACCAACACCGACAACGATAGTTCAGGTATACATGCCGACGTCGCAAGCTGAAGATGAGCAGATAAAGAAAGTGTATGAGGATATTGAAAGGGTAATGCAGTATGTAAAGGGGGACGAAAATCTAATAGTCATGGGTGACTGGAATGCAGGGGAATGTAGGGGAAGGAGTAGAAGAAAAGGTTACAGGAGAATATGGGCTTGGGACGAGGAATGAAAGAGGAGAAAGACTAATTGAGTTCTGTAACAAGTTTCAGCTAGTAATAGCGAATGCCCTGTTCAACAATCACAAGAGGAGGAGGTATACTTGGAAAAGGCCGGGAGATACGGGAAGATTTCAATTAGATTACATCATGGTCAGACAGAGATTCCGAAATCAGACACTGGATTTTAAGGCGTACCCAGGAGCAGATATAGGCTCAGATCACAATATAGTAGTGATGAAGAGTAGGCTGAAGTTCAAGACATTAGTCAGGAAGAATCAATATGCAAAGAAGTCGGATACGGAAGTACTAAGGAATGACGAGATACGTTTGAAGTTCTCTAACGCTATAGATACAGCAATAAGGAATAGCGCAGTAGGCAGTACAATTGAAGAGGAATGGACATCTCTAAAAAGGGCCATCACAGAAGTTGGGAAGGAAAACATAGGTACAAAGAAGGTAGCTGCGAAGAAACCATGGGTAACAGAAGAAATACTTCAGTTGATTGATGAAAGGAGGAAGTACAAACATGTTCCGGGAAAATCAGGAATACAGAAATACAAGTCGCTGAGGAAGGAAATAAATAGGAAGTGCAGGGAAGCTAAGACGAAATGGCTGCAGGAAAAATGTGAATACATCGAAAAAGATATGATTGTCGTAAGGACAGACTCAGCATACAGGAAAGTCAAAACAACCTTTGGTGACATTAAAAGCAACGGTGGTAACATTAAGAGTGCAACGGGAACTCCACTGTTAAATGCAGAGGAGAGAGCAGATAGGTGGAAAGGATACATTGAAAGCCTCTATGAAGGTGAAGATTTGTCTGATGTGATAGAAGAAGAAACAGGAGTCGATTTAGAAGAGATAGGGGATCCAGTATTAGAATCGGAATTTAAAAGAACTTTGGAGGACTTACGGTCAAATAAGGCAGAAGGGATAGATAACATTCCATCAGAATTTCTAAAATCATCGGGGGAAGTGGCAACAAAACGACTATTGACGTTGGTGTGTAGAATATATGAGTCTGGCGACATACCATCTGACTTTCGGAAAAGCATCATCCACACAATTCCGAAGACGGCAAGAGCTTACAAGTGCGAGAATTATCGCACCATCAGCTTAACAGCTCATGCATCGAAGCTGCTTACAAGAATAATATACAGAAGAATGGAAAAGAAAATTGAGAATGCGCCAGGTGACGATGAGTTGGGCTTTAGGGAAAGTAAAAGGACGAGGGAGGCAATTCTGACGTTACGGCTAATAGTGGAAGCAAGGCTAAAGAAAAATCAAGACACTTTCATAGGATTTGTCGACCTGGAAAAAGCGTTCGACAATATAAATTGGTGCAAGCTGTTCGAGATTCTGAAAAAAGTAGCGGTAAGCTATAGGGAGAGACGGGTCATATTCAATATGTACAACAACCAAGAGGGAATAATAAGAGTGGACGATCTAGAACGAAGTGCTCGTATTAAGAAGGGTGTAAGACAAGGCTGTAGCCTTTCGCCCCTACTCTTCAATCTGTACATCGAGGAAGCAATGATGGAAATAAAAGAAAGGTTCAGGAGTGTAATTAAAATACAAGGTGAAATGATATCAATGATACGATTCGCTGATGACATTGCTATCCTGAGTGAAAGTGAAGAAGAATTAAATGATCTGCTGAACGGAATGAACAGTCTAATGAGTACACAGTATGGTTTGAGAGTAAATCGGAGAAAGACGAAGGTAATGAGAAGTAAAAGAAATGAGAACAGCGAGAAACTTAACATCAGGGTTGATGGTCACGAAGTCAATGAAGTTAAGGAATTCTGCTACCTAGGCAGTAAAATAACCAATGACGGACGGAGCAAGGAGGACATCAAAAGCAGACTCGCTATGGCAAAAAAGGCATTTCTAGCCAAGAGAAGTCTACTAATATCAAATACCGGCCTTAATTTGAGGAAGAAATTTCTGAGGATGTACATCTGGAGTACAGCATTGTGAAACATGGACTGTGGGAAAACCGGAACAGAAGAGAATCGAAGCATTTGAGATGTGGTGCTATAGACGAATGTTGAAAATTAGGTGGACTGATAAGGTAAGGAATGAGGAGGTTCTATGCAGAATCGGAGAGGAAAGAAATATGTGGAAAACACTGATAATGAGAAGGGAAAGGATGATAGGACATCTGCTAAGACATGAGGGTAGTAGTAGTAGTAGTAGTAGTAGAAGAGGCTTTTTTTTGGGCGCACGACAGCAAGGTCTTCAGCGCGCGTTCAGTAACATAGTGAGAAGGGTGTCAAGAAAAATCCCAGAACAGGAGTAGACAACGGAACATAAAACACGGGGAACAATCGTCGAAAAATATGTGCTCACCCACACCGAAGCGTGGGATGAAGCCGGGTGTCAGCAGTAAAACATGGACAACACAGGAAGAAAATGATAGAGGTAGCTAAAACAATGTAGCAGACGGAAGTGGCTGGCTGACCGCAAGGAAAAAAGGGGAGGAGTCAGCCAATCTGCAATACACTAAAACCTCCAGCCTAAAAGTTTAGGCCAGAGTCCAGACACATCACAAAACTTAAAAACCCTAGACACACACGTCTCATCATTAGCTAAAACAGAAGGCAGATCCCCATCAACTTGTGCTTCCGCCCTTGCATCACGGTATAAAATGCAGTCTATTAAAAGACGCTGGACAGAGATGTGCACACCACAAGCATCACAAATGACTTCCATGGTACTAGAGGGAGCTGTAGAGGGCAAAAACTGTAGAGGAAGACAGAGATTGGAATATGTCAAGCAAATAATTGAGGACGTAGGTTGCAAGTGCTACTCTGAGATGAAGAGGTTAGCACAGGAACGGAATTCGTGGCGGGCCGCATCAAACCAGTCAGCTGACTGATGAAAAAAAAAAAGAAAAAAAGAAAAAAAAGAAAAAAACCGAATCATTTGTTCAGATTGTTGTACAGAAAGCAGTCTTTCCAATTCTGTATACATAATGAAATCCCCTAACAACTGCCTGCATTGCACTCCCATTTGTTGATTCAAAATAGCCTACATTTTAAATATATTTTCTTTGTCATTTTACATTACATCCCACCTTCGTATTTCCGTCGGGTAGTCTTTAGTTCAGTGGTTTCGATTCGAACTCTTAATTTACATTTGATCTCTTAACCTGACTCGAGAATTGTACGCAGTTAATATGATTTGAGACCCAATTGCAGTAATGACACAAAATCGATAAATTACTGTGCTACAGTGTCGTTGAGTTTTAAGAGAGAGATTGTAAAACGTCCGACACGCCAGCCAGAGTGCATTAGCATCAGGGAAAAATTTTAGAATCTTGCAACAAAACTTGGTTTATCATATTTCCGCTCTTCTCGTGATACAAAATATCTATGATGGATATGTTATTCAGGTGAAATACGGTGAATAATCCAAGATCGAAGTGAGATGGTTCTACTAACCGATCGATTCTTCTGTTACTGATTCTCTACTGACAACACAGTATCCCCGCCTTAGTTAATACTGGCGACTCCGACTCTATGATACCTAACGGTCACATCCAAAATACAAAGGAATGTTCGCAAAGTTTTGATCAGATAGTGCATATTACAGAGGGGCTGAGAGAAGACACCTCTGCATCTAGTCAGAGTAGCAATTGGGTACATGTGAAGCGTCTCTGACGCTAGTGTAAAACATTGTCAGAACTCAATCATTTGTTGACCATGTTTACAGTCGACTTGTTCCACACTGGCCTTGTAGCTGATGCCTCATTCAGCTGCGTGTCGGATTACCGCTGACAACTCCTGAGTCAGATCCTCATCTTCAGGCCCAAGCGAAGCGTGAGTGACCTCGCGCCGCAGCGCTCTGTCGTCGCGGCTACGGTCCAGCACGAATGATGTCGTACAAGTTGCTGGAGTGTGCTCGATCCCACTCCGAATTCTGTGTTGACCCTTGATGATCCATCCGCGGAGTGGTGTCGTCGGAAGTCATGTGGTCGGTCGATCTTCTTCCTACCAGCCAAGTAGGTTTCACCACCCGGAGGCGCCTAATTGTTGAACAGGAACGTAAACCTCACGAGACCCTGCTGCCAGTGTCCAAGCTGAAGTTCGGTGCTACCAACACTCTGCGATGTGGTGTTGTCAGAAGGCAGTCAGCTACTCCGTAAGCAATGTTAGGCGGCAAGCAGTATGAAGTTCATCAGACGTAGACCGTCGTCTCAGGTACATCCTCGGCTGGTTTGTAGACTGTTCTGGAGCATACAGGATATACATTCGCAACAGAATCGTAATGATGGAATCGAGTGCGATTACTGTGAACGCCATCGATCCCAGTAATCAATTTCTTGAGAGATGGAGCTAAAAAGCTAGCATGAGACTATGACGTTGTGCTCGGTTCGTAATGACCCCATGTGTCGTTATTCTGCTACATTCGCATAACAGGCTTTTAACTGCGAGGTGGATTCTCTAATAATGAATCTTATGAAATAGGTGCAGTTTCTTTTGACATCTCATAGGAAGTAACGAATATGCCTGTCACTTTTCCGTTGGTTTTCTGTCCCCTGCTATTTTCTGCTAAGCTCTCTCTCTCTATCGGCGCGGTGTTGTAACATGCTGAGGCCTGACCGACTTGCGATATACCGCTTATTTCTTGGTTCAGTCTCGGCCTCTGGCGTGACCGAACATTTATTGTATCAAGGTGAATGACTTTTTATAAAATTTTCTGATTTACAATCCCTTCCTATTCTGACCTTTAACAATATATGTGCTATATTCGCTTCAGAACTACACAGATAAAGCACAACCATCAGCAACAGCGATAAACAGTTCGAAATGTTTTTCTACTTAACAGTACTCGGAAAACTAAGATTCAGAAGTGGAACGTAAACCTTCGTGGCTGGTACTAAAAAATGGCTCTGAGCACTATGGGACTCAACTTCTGAGGTCATTTGTCCCCTAGAACTTAGAACTAGTTAAACCTAACTAACCTAAGGACATCACACACATCCATGCCCGAGGCAGGATTCGAACCTGTGACCGTAGTGGTCTCGCGGTTCCAGACTGCAGCGCCTAGAACCGCACGGCCACTTTGGCCGGCGTGGCTGGTACTGACATCACTTAAAACTTCTTGGGTAATGGGCAGTGGTCGATACATAAAACTTTCTCCTAACGATTCCTCTCCGACTGCGGGTGATGTCTTTAGACGTAAAATGACGAACTGCAACCAGAGCCCGCCGGAGCGGGCAGTGTAGAGGGCACCTCAGTCCATCACGTGACGTCGGCTACCAGATTATCTCTGGTGGTGCCAACATCCTCGACTGAAAGTAATCGAGCGTCATTATTTTCTGTTAAAATTAGAACGGTTGTTATAAATCTCAATGTTTTCGATACAACACTCATCTCAGTGAATTTTGTTTCATGATTACCCTCTTGGTAAAGATATTCCGCTACGCCGATTTATCCTTACGTCCCAGACGGCAATTCCTCTTGCGATCGACCAGACGGGTGTTAACACTTCTTTTTGTGATACCTATGTAAACCCGACCACACCTCCAACGAATTTTATGTACACCCGGGGTAGCCAAAGTATGTCGTATATCTTTCGCCTATCTTAAATATTCTATTTTCCTCCTGATGGTTCTGAAGGTAGTTTCCACACTATGCTTGCTCGACACTTTCCCAGTGTGGTCAGCAAACGTACTGGTGAATGGAAGGAAAACTTTCCCTTTGGGCGACTGTCGTTCTTCGTCGATCCTGATTCTCATCCTTGGATGAAGTGCTCGATATGCAGTATCTCCTTGTGCGAATAACCATTCCTCTTGAATCTTTCAAGTAATTTGGTTCATAAATTTTGTGCACCCTGTCCACCAAGGTTTCAATCACACCTCTTTTATCGTTTGGAATGGTGATCAGAATCTCTGTGCAGGTAACGGTCAGTATGCGTGGCTTTTCTGTGTACTCTATGGTCCAATGTCCCGTCCCCTCGCTTGATAACAGGAACATCCAAGAAATTCATTTGGCCATTATTGTCCATCTCAACAATAAATTGTATTTTTGGAATTAAACTGTTAGGATGTATCAGGAAGGTATACTATACCGCGAAAGTATGTACGACACTGCAGTACCACCTCTCTTGTCTCTTACTGGCAGTGTGCAACGCCCGCTGTTTAGAGTTATAGATAAACAAATTGGCCAGAGCCGGACTAAGAGGACTGCCCATAGCCACCCCGTCAGTTTATTCATAAAAATAATTATTGCATTGTCCGCCCCAATAGTTGAGTGGTCAGCGTGACGGATTGCCGTCCTCTGGGCCCGAGTTCGATTCCCGGCTGAGTCAGGGATTTTCCCCACTCAGGGACTGGGTGTTGTGCTGTCTTCATCATTATGTCATCCCCAACCGGGGCTCAGGTCGCCCAATGTGGCGTCGAATGTAATAAGACCTGCACCAAGGCGGCCGGACCTGCCCCACAAGGGGCCTCCCCGCTAATGACGCCAAACGCTCATTTCCATTTTCCATTATTGCATTGGAAGTAGGTCGTCATGAGTAAGTGTATGGATAATTCCACTATATCTGTAATTTGTCGAAGGCACTGAAGGATATCAGCGCAGATAAAAACGTTATCGATCTTACGGTAGACAAGAGTCCAGATGAGAAGCCGGCCAGTGTGGCCGAGCGGTTCTAGGCGCTTCAGTCTGGAACCGCGTGACCGCTACGGTCGCAGGTTCGAATCCTGCCTCGGGCATGGATGTGTGTGATGTCCTTAGGTTAGTTAGGTTTAAGTAGTTCTAAGTTCTAGGGGACTGATGACCACAGATGTTAAGTCCCATAGTGCTCAGTGCCATTTGGACCATTTTTGTTAAGACCCATAGTGCTCAGAGCCAGTTGAACCAGATGAGAAGAGACTACTATCATAAAAAGAGCAATAATATTTTTTATCCCATCACTTATAAAAAACTTCAGAATGATCTGACTACGAAGATTTTCGAAATCGCTAATCGACTGGTGAAAGCATCTTCACTCTCGTTGACGATAAGAAGCTACTCTGAAAAACGGAAACGTACCCGGCTAGGTTCTACGGATTACCCAAGGTGCACAAACCACAGATTCCTTTGAGGTCTATAGTGTGTGCTGTAGAGTCCCACACCCACAAATTAGGTAGACACGTCGCCTCATTGCTGCAACCTCCTGTTGATGGAGTTGACAGTCACATTAAAAATTCATATCTTATCATTCACAAATTAAAAGAAATGCACGTGGGCCAAGGTGATGTCCTCGTAAGTTTTGATGTTGTGTCGTTATTTACGATGATTCTTGTGAACAAAGCTGTCTCATGTCTAGCGGATATTTTTCCAGCAAATATTGTGGTTCAGACACTGTCTCACAACGACCTGTTTTCAATGCAATAATGGCTTTTATGACTATATTGACGGTGTGGCTATGGGCAGTCCTCTTAGTCCAGCTCTCACCAATTTGTTTATGGAGACCTTCGAACAACGGGTGTAGCGCACTACCAGTAAAAGGCAAGCCAGCTGGTACCGCTATGTTGATGATACTTTCTTAGTATGAACACACTCTGCAGAGGAACTGGATTCCTTCCTGATACATCTCGTGAGTTTCAGTCCAAAAACACAATTAACTATGGAGACGGAGAATAATGGCGAACTGAATTTCTTGGATGTGCCTGTTATCAAGCGAGGGGCCGGGACATTGGGCCATAGAATATACAGAAAAGCCACGCATACTGACCGTTATCTGCACAGAGATTCTGACCACCACTTCACACGAAGAAGAGGTGTGATTAAAACCTTGGTGTACAGGGTGCACAAAATTTGTGAACCGAATTATTTAAAAGAGTCGAGAAGAATGGTTGTTCAAACAAAGATATACTGTAGATCATGCACTTCGCCCTAGAGTGAGAACCAGGATCGACGAGGAGCGACGGTCGCCCAAAGGTTGAGTTTTCCTTCCATTCAGCAGTAAGATTACAGACCGCATTGGGAAAGTGTTGAGCAAGCATGGTGTGGAAACTACCTTTAGAGCAATCAGAAAGATAAAAGAATGTTTAAGATAGGAGAAAGATATACAGCATCCCTTTGCTACACCCGTTGTATATAAAATTCGTTGCACTTGTGGCCAGATTTACATAGGTAGCACAAAAAGAAGTGTTAACATCCGTCTGGTCGAACACAAGAGGAATTGCCATCTGGGACGTAAGGATAAATCGGCCATGACGGAACACCTTTACGAAGGGGGTTATCATCAAATAATGTTCTCTAAGATGAGTATTATATCGAAAACATCGCATTATTGTGCTCTTATGTATAGAAAGACTATTTAGATTTCTAAACACAGTAATAATCTTAACAGAAAAGAGAAAGGTGTTAAATTAGATAAGATTTGGATGTTAACATTGCAACGTAAGAATGAAGCTTGATTACTTTCAGTCGAGGATGTTGGCACCACCAGAGATAATCTCGTAACCAACGTCACGTGATGGACTGAGGTGTCCTCTACACTGCCCATATATTCGGCGTTCCCTTGAATTCTGGTTGCAGTTCGCCATTTTACCTCTACACATGTCTCCCGCAGTCGGAGAGCAAACTTTAGGTGCAAGTTTTATACATCGACAAGTATTAGCCTGGCTGTTTTAAGTGGCTTCAGAAGTGATTTTTTCGAGACTTTTGAGAATTACGTCGCATGGCCTTACGGAAATTATTTCAGGGCACTGACCTTCAATTCCTACAAATACGAAGAAATCTGAGATGGTCAGTCGATAAGGTTCCCACGTCAGTCAAAAACCGTTTGATGATGTTGGTACACTCTGGACCATTTTACAAACGGCACCCCTAAGACACGAGTTGCTGCGTTCTTCACTTTTTAACTGACTAACCCAGCTAGTTACGAGGATGCATACAGTCCATTACAGATGATTAGGTCACAAATCACAGGGGACGTGGTAATTCCCACATCAAAAAATCATGGCGAGGAGAAAAAGAAACGATACGTAGAAGTTCAACTGTCCTGGGTGGTTACCACAGCCACAATAAATTTGAAGAGATAAATCGTTGTATTAGACTCTATTTTAATAACTTTATTTAGCACCAGTAGTTTCTAGAGTTAGTCATTCTCAAGTGCATATAAAAACATAACACACCTTAATTACATAAAAAGTCAACCAATAAAAGCCTAAGGGGTTGTGTTATATGTTGTGTCTTCTCAACAACAATGATTACCAGCAACAGATGACTTAAAAAATTGTAACGGGTGACTAATGGCAGCTTGCTCTAAATGTAACAAAAGCAAGTTAGTGGAGACGAGTAGGTAAAACAATAGCTTAAAGGCGCAGGTAATTTCCTGCTTGACTCAGACACGTCTATTACCTGTCTAGTCGTAACGTTATAAAGTGATCTGAAACGTAAGGAGCACGTGAGGGGAGCAGTACTGATGATGAATGATCGACTTCGATCTATTGCAAGAATTTTAGGAAAGTGTAGTTCACCTACAAATGAAGACAGGGTATAGAACAGTAGTGCGACCCACTCTTGAGTACTACTCGTGTGTCTAGGGTCTCCATCAGACCAGATTAGAGGGAAACATCGAAGCATTTCAGGAGAAGGCCGCTAGATATGTTGCCGGTAGGTTCGATCAACACGCGAATGTAACTAAGATGCTTCGTGAACTCAAAAGGGAATCCCTGGAGGGAAGACGAGGTTCTTTTCGCGAAACACTCCTGAAAACCGACTGCAGAACGATTCTACTGCCGACAACGCACATTTCGCGTAAGGACCACGAAAATAAGAGAAGTTAGGGCTCGTACGGAGGCATATAGTCAGTCGCTTTCCCTCGCTCTCTTTGCGAGTGGAATGGTAGAAGAAGTGACTAGCAGTAGTACAACGTACCCTTCGCTATGCATCATACGATAGTTTGCGGAGGATGTATGTCCATTTAGGTGCAGATAAGTGGTAAAAAATCTTTTTTTTTCTTTTTTGCGTCATCGGTCTACTCACTAGTTTGATGTAGCCAATCAGGAATTCGTCTCCTATGCCAACCGTTTCAGCTCAGAGTAGCACTTGTTCCATACGTTCGTCCTCAGTTATATGCTGGACGTATACCAGTTCCTTTCTCTGCAGTTTTTACCCTCTAAAACTCCCTTTAGTATCATGAAAGCTATTCCGTGATGTCTTAACAGGTGTCCTACCATCCTGTCTCTCCTTCTTGACAGTGTTTTCCATGTATTCCTGTACTCGCCGATTCTGCGGAGAACTTCCTTATTCCTTACCTAATTTTCAACATTCTTCTGTAAGCACCACATCTCAAAGGCTTCGATTCTCTTCTGTTCCGGCTTTCCTACAGTCCATGTCTCACTACCGTGTAAAGCTGAGCTCCAAACGTACATTCTCAGAAATTTCTTCCTCAAATTAAGGCCTACGTTTGATACTAGCAGACTTCTCTTGACCAGAAAAGCCTTTTTTGCGAGTGCTATTCTGCTTTTTATGTCCTTCTTGTTCCGTGCGTCACAGGTTATCTTGACCCTAGGTAGCAGAATTCCTTAACTTCATGTACTTCGTGATCCTCAATCTAATGTCAAGTTTCTCACTGTTCTCATGTCTGCTACTTCTCATTACTTTCGTCTTTCTTCGATTTATTCTCACACCGTATTCTGTACTCATTAGACTGTTCACTCCATTCAACCCATCCTGTAATTCTTCCTCACTTTCACTGAGGGTAGTAATGTCGCCAGCATATCTTACCATTGATATCCTTTCACCCTGAATTTTAATCCCACTTCTGAACATTTCTTTTATTTCCATGTGTATAGATTGAACAGTAAGCCGAAGGACTGCATCCGTGCCTTATACCCTTTTTAATCCCTCTTGGTTCTTGTCTGACTGTTATCTACTGAGCCAGATAGTCATATAAAGAGATACTAAATGCCTTTTTCAATAGAGACTTGTATGTGGGTGGGGGTTGGGGGGAGGGGTTCTATTGTATCTCATTGGTTACTGCCGACAAGAAGGCTCGAAAACTGGATATTACACAGTTACACTGCGAAGATAAGTTCATGCGAAGAGCAAGTAGCTTACTGTTTGCCATCTCACTCTGTGTATCAGAAACTCACTCAAACCAATCTTTAGCTGAATGCAAAAATTCCACATCATTTTATACAGGAAAAATAGTCGTAAATACGTTAGAGCACAAAAAGAAACGAGTTAGCATGACGACGACTGAATGTAAGCATTAGAGAGACGTATTTGAGGATCATATTCTCAGACAAAAATGGACATATTCAGATGTAGAAATGTCTGGGCGATGACAGACTCAAAAGAAGATGTACGAAGGAGGCGAAGCAGTTTTTAATAAGAGGTGGCGCAGTAGTTGAGACACCAAGGCGAGGTGCTGTAAGTCACACTGTCTTGTGACATTTTATTAATGGGTCCTATATGTAAGAGCGACAAGTGAATTATTTTCACTTTTAAATGGGAATAAGTCGTACCTGAGGAAATTTTGTGGTCTTTTAATAATCAATAAAAAGTGTTAACAGTTACTATTTATTTTCATTCTCCAGAGGTCACACTTGGCTAGAACAGCAGTTATCATGTACACATAATTTAACGAATGGGGCCCTCCGGCCAACAGTGCCATACTATCATTTCCAATAGGAAAAATCTGATGACGGCTTGCCTTCAAACGGCTTGTTGCAGGTCGTGAAAATAATAATGAAAATGTTGATTGTCACATCAAAGGGCCTTCATTCAGATGAATATACGGGCGTTGCAGTATACATACAAATTATTGTGAACATTAAATCCCAACTTTCCTATTTTCATTGAAAAAAATCGTTAATATTGATTCTGTATTTAGCTACTACGTATAAAAATAGAAATAGGATGCATACTCCAAGCCTAGAACTCTGCCCTTAATGCAGTAAAAAAGCGTCTACACTGAGCAGACTGTGTGGACTCGACTTAGTGTGAATGCAAAGATTAAGAGGCTAGTAAACACACAGTGCCCGCCTGCCATCGGCGGAAGTGCGTGACTGATAACCTACTTTGTTCACTGCTGAAAGAGAGATACAGAGACACCATAACGTCACTTCCACAACGTATAACACTGAACCTCTGAACTAACAACTTTTAAATGCTTCATGTGGTTTCAACCTACGTTATCGCAGATGATAGCATTGCACTATAACTATCACCCTTGAAAGCTACATTTCTGTATCTGTTTTATTTCTTTATTTACTATTTTTTTATATCTTTGCACTATGAAAATGCTTGTCAGAACACTATTCTTTCGCAACTATGCAGAAAATGGCTACAGTATCAATATCTCACATATTGCCACAGTTGTGTCGTTATTTAATGAACAGTTTATTATTTTGCCAGAAACTTTATTTAGATGTTGATCGTAAGAGCTGTCAAAAAACTGTACTGTTTTAAAAGTGGTCAATCGCATGTGTATGCGGACACCATAATTGAAAAGAGAACCAGAAGACACTTCTGTCAACAGGGGATAAATAATGGTTTCAATAATATTTAACGACAGTTTGTTGTCATTTAACATGAACGCGCTAGCGCAAGAACACTTATTTATTTAAATTATATAGATTTATTGCAAGTGATTTTAATCCAAACGAATGTTATAACACTTCTTTTATTTTTATATTGTTGTGATACATTAGTTTACTATGGATAGTGGTCAATGTAGAGTCAAATAATGTCTGTAGCATATTAGAACGGTGTATTTTTCGTGGGATGGCCTTCAACCAACAGAAAAGCGGACAGTAGCGGAACACTACGGGAGTCGTTAAGACTGGGACTTTTCGGGTGAAGAGCTCAAGGGAGCGATTCGCGACACTTTGTGTCGAATGCTGGAAGAAGGGAGACTTGTGTATGGTAATGCGAGTGATTCAGTTGTATAGACGATTGATTCTGGGTGGTTAACGGCCGCTACAATACTTTAACTTTTGAAAAGATTTCGTATTTCGACAGGTATGAAGGTGTTCCAGAATATGATTGTAAATCATCATGCTGAACTCTCGACTACTTTGAACTGGTGAATCTTTTGTGTGCTGTGGTCACAAAATGGACATAATTTCCGCCTGTCTTTGATTATTATTTTGGTTGGGAATTTTTGCTACCATTCTCCTAACGCTCTCGACCTCACTATACTGCAGTTGATAGGGCAATTTTCTCTCTGTACTTCAGTTGAATATCGTAGGACTACTTCCCGTTTATTTGAGATATCCTATCTTGAGTAAACATTATTCAACATAATTCTCTGACTCCTACATCAATTACAGACGTTATTCACATAACTTTTATTTTGTATTTCTGTGTGTTTTATTAACTCGCAATTCTAGCCAATGCATAGACTATTTCATTGCAGGATCATAGCTACAAATTATTTCCAGTGAATTAGCTGTGGACCCTACAGCACACCGAGCTATTTTGTTTAAACAGAGCCGTACATAGCCCAAGTACCTCAAGAACGAGTAAACGCAGGTAAAGAGCAACTGGTCGTATGGGATACTGTTAAGAAGAGCAGCTACTCAGCACTAACAGTGAGGCAACGTGGCACTGCGCCCAAGTCTGCCGGCGATTCAGACTAACAAAACTACTGTCAAGCTTCCTTACAGCAGTAAAATGGCTCTGAGCACTATGGGACTTAACATCTGTGGTCATCAGTCCCCTAGAACTTAGAACTACTTAAACCTAACTAATCTAAGGCTAAGGACATCACGCACATCCATGCCCGAGGCAGGATTCGAACCTGCGACCGTAGCAGTCACGCGGTTCCAGACTGAGCGCCTAGAACCGCTAGACCACTGCGGCCGGCTCTTACAGCAGTAGGAGGAAAGATATAATGACTGAACGTCTTTAGACAAACAAGGCAAAGAAGTCACAAACATCATAACACTAAAAGCCTATGCAGGGTGCTAAACATGCAAGTAATTTTAATTGAGAGGAGGAGGGTCCAAGGCTAAATAGTATCTGGAGTCTGGTGCTAAGGAAGATGTACACTAGTCTTCCACTGTGGAATTACAATAGTAACGAACGACAGTAGCTGAAAATTGTCAGTCTCTCTCGAATTTTGAAAATGTCTCGCTCTGCACTGGAGTACGTGGAAACGATCTGTCACTACAGTCAGCAGCGAGCTTAAGTGTGGATAGGACGGTTCATAGAAGCTACAAGTTCCCTTGAAGATTTCCTCCACAGATGGGGGCAAAAATTTATCTTTTTCAAAGAAATTCATTCGACTAGGAATAACAGCCCGGAATACTTTAATCGGTGTATAAAGTGGATGTACACAAGTTACATACCAAAAAAAAGCAATGGTATGGATCGTTGCTTCAGGAATGTGTGCCCCGAAGAGTAATAGGAATCGTAAACTACATGGCTGTTGATGCCATGATTCGTTTGCTTCAAAGACTAGCAATAATATGAACAAAAAAAGTAGCTAACTTAATTGTTTCAGAACCTTAGTCATTTTCTTCTCCAAGTTCAAGTTTTGATCAATGCGTACATCCAAAAATCTGGAATATTATACCCTATTTACTGACTCCTGTTCATGTGACACACAAATTGTTAATATGACGCTATTTGTTGTACAGAGCTGAATATAGCGTGTTTTCTCAAAACTAAGGTGGACTCCATTTTCAGAAAACCATTAATAATTATTTGGAAAACATCATTAACAATCTATTCTGTTGCTTTCTCTCTTATGGGATTTATTATAACACGAGTATCGTCTGCAAGAAGCACAATTTCTGCTTGTAGAATTGTAAGTGGAAAGCCATTCACATACACTCCTGGAAATTGAAATAAGAACACCGTGAATTCATTGTCCCATGAAGGGGAAACTTTATTGACACATTCCTGGGGTCAGATACATCACATGATCACACTGACAGAACCACAGGCACATAGACACAGGCAACAGAGCATGCACAATATCGGCACTAGTACAGTGTATATCCACCTTTCGCAGCAATGCAGGCTGCTATTCTCCCATGGAGACGATCGTAGAGATGCTGGATGTAGTCCTGTGGAACGGCTTGCCATGCCATTTCCACCCGGCGCCTCAGTTGGACCAGCGTTCGTGCTGGACGTGCAGACCGCGTGAGACGACGCTTCATCCAGTCCCAAACATGCTCAATGGGGGACAGATCCGGAGATCTTGCTGGCCAGGGTAGTTGACTTACACATTCTAGAGCACGTTGGGTGGCACGGGATACATGCGGACGTGCATTGTCCTGTTGGAACAGCAAGTTCCCTTGCCGGTCTAGGAATGGTAGAACGATGGGTTCGATGACGGTTTGGATGTACCGTGCACTATTCAGTGTCCCCTCGACGATCACCAGTGGTGTACGGCCAGTGTAGGAGATCGCTCCCCACACCATGATGCCGGGTGTTGGCCCTGTGTGCCTCGGTCGTATGCAGTCCTGATCGTGGCGCTCACCTGCACGGCGCCAAACACGCATACGACCATCATTGGCACCAAGGCAGAAGCGACTCTCATCGCTGAAGACGACACGTCTCCATTCGTCCCTCCATTCACGCCTGTCGCGACACCACTGGAGGCGGGCTGCACGATGTTGGGGCGTGAGCGGAAGACGGCCTAACGGTGTGCGGGACCATAGCCCAGCTTCATGGAGACGGTTGCGAATGGTCCTCGCCGATACCCCAGGAGCAACAGTGTCCCTAATTTGCTGGGAAGTGGCGGTGCGGTCCCCTACGGCACTGCGTAGGATGCTACGGTCTTGGCGTGCATCCGTGCGTCGCTGCGGTCCGGTCCCAGGTCGACGGGCACGTGCACCTTCCGCCGACCACTGGCGACAACATCGATGTACTGTGGAGACCTCACGCCCCACATGTTGAGCAATTCGGCGGTACGTCCACCCGGCCTCCCGCATGCCCACTATACGCCCTCGCTCAAAGTCCGTCAACTGCACATACGGTTCACGTCCACGCTGTCGCGGCATGCTACCAGTGTTAAAGACTGCGATGGAGCTCCGTATGCCACGGCAAACTGGCTGACACTGACGGCGGCGGTGCACAAATGCTGCGCAGCTAGCGCCATTCGACGGCCAACACCGCGGTTCCTGGTGTGTCCGCTGTGCCGTGCGTGTGATCATTGCTTGTACAGCCCTCTCGCAGTGTCCGGAGCAAGTATGGTGGGTCTGACACATCGGTGTCAATGTGTTCTTTTTTCCATTTTCAGGAGTGTATATAGGGAATTGGGGTGGACCCAAAATTCAGCTTTGTGGGACTAGCCATGTGATTTCTCTCCAGTCACTAAATTTTTTTACCTTTCCAACGTGCATGAATTAATTCGGCGAAAAATGTATAATTCAAACCACTCGTGTGTAGAGCCATCAGCTCCATAAAAATTAATGTTTTCTGAGAGTGTGACATGATCTACATAATTCATCGGATTACGACCCCCTTTTGGGTTCTGGGGAACCATCTGTATCTGGCCGAAGGAAATACTGACAGTGAGTAGCCTGTTCTTATAATAGTGACGGCAATTGATACAGAAAGCTTATTAGTGGAATCGACGGTTCCAAAAACGAGAAGACTGTACAGTTTTTCCCAGCTAGGTTGTTAAAGAAATCAACTCTGTCATGCCACGTTTTCATTTACCACGATGCCTCTTCTTGCAGAGGAATTTCAAAGCCTTTGTACTCAATATTAAGTGAAGGCGTTCATAAGAATACAGCGAATAATTTCTCTGTATTGTTCTGAAACGCAAGTCGAGTTCATCTACAACTACATCTACATGGATACTCTGCAAATCACATTTAAGTGCCTGGCAGACGGTACATCGAACCACCTTCACAATTCTCTATTATTCCAATCTCGTGTAGCGCGCTGAAAGAACGAACACCTATATCTTTCCGTACGAGCTCTGATTTCCCTTATCGTTGTGATCGTTTCTCCCTATGTAGGTTGGTGTCAACAAAATATTTTTGCATTCTGAGGAGAAAGTTGGTGATTGGAGTTTCGTGAGAAGATTCCGTCACAACGAAAAACGCCTTTGTTGTAATGACGTCCGAACCAAATCGTCTGTCATTTCACGATAATACAAGACGTGCTGCCCTTCTTTGAACTTTTTCGATGTCCTCCGTCAGTCCTATCTTGTGAGGATAGCACACCGCCCAGCAGTATTCTAAAAGAGGAGGGACAAGCGTAGTGTAGGCAGTCTCCTTAGCAGATTATTACATTTCTAAGTGTCCTGCCGATAAAACGCAGTCTTTGGTTAGCCCCCCCCCCCCCCCAACATTTTCTGTGTGTTCCTTCCAATTTAAGTTGTTCGTAATTGTAATTCCTAGGTATTTAGTTGAGTTTACGCCCTTTAGATTTGGCTGATTTATAGTGTAACCGCACTATTCAGATATCTTTTCTAAATCGTTTTGCAATTTGTTTTGATCTTCTGATGACTTTATTAGTCAATAAAAGATAGTGTCATCTGCAAACAACCGAACACGGCTGCTCAGATTGTCTCCCAAATCGTTTATATAGATAACGGATAGCAAAGTGCCTATAACACTACATTGCGGAACGCCAGAAATCACTCTTGTTTTACTCGATGACTTTCCGTCAATTACTACGAACTGTCACCTCTCTGACAGGAAATCACAAATCCAGTCGCACAATTGAGACGATATTGCATAAGCACGCGATTTCACTACAAGCCGCTTGTGTGGTACAGTGTCAAAAGCCTTCTGGAAATACAGAAATACGGAATCAATCTGAAATTCCTTGTCAATAGCACTCAATATTTCATGCGAATAAAGAGCCAGTTGTGTTTCACAACGATGATTTCTAAATCCACGTTGACTCTGTGTCAATAGACCGTTTTCTTCAAGGTAATTCATTATGTTCGAACATAATATATGTTCCAAAATCCTGCTGCATATGATATGGGACTCTAATTAAGTGGATTACTCCTACTACCTATCTTGAATATTGGTGTGACCTGTGCAACTTTCCAGTCTTTGGGTACGGATCTTCCGTCGAGTGAATGGTTGTATATAATTGTTAAGTATGGAGCTAATGCATCAGCATACTCTGAAAGGAACCAATAGGTATACAGTCTGGACCAGAAGACTTGCTTTTATTAAGTAATTTAAGTTGCTTCACTACTCTGAGGATCTTTACTTCTACTTTATTCATGTTGGCAGCTGTTCTTGATTCGAATTCTGGAATATTTACTTCGTCTTCTTTTGTAAAGGCATTTCCGAAGGCTGTGTTTAGTAACTCTGCTTTGGCAGCACTGTCTTGATAGTTTCTCCATTGCTACCGCGCAGAGAAGACATTGATTCTTTCTTGACGCTAACATACTTCACATACGACCATAATCTCTTTGGATTTGTATATTATAATACAGATCAACGTCTACCATCTCTCGAAACAACTAACTTTAATGTTTTTTCATATATAAAACTAAATGGCCGTCAGATTGTATCGCTGACGTTCGCTTTTTAAAAGAAAATATTGAACGTAGTACAATATCGGAAAACCGTTTCCGGTATTACCCATAGATGTATCAGTTTCCTCGTACTTATAATATAGAATGAGCTTGAAATCATTTTGTTTTAGCAGTTGAGTCAACGTTTTACAAAACAACAAGCTGTTGTCACGATTCGTTCCCGTATCAGCTAAGTGCTTAATTTCTGTCTATGTATCTGTCACGAAACATCGTTACCATACAGTTTCCGTCTCTTTGAACTAATGCATATTCAGTGGCCTGAAAAACAAGTAGGCTAATTAATATTTATTACCGGTATGAATATATTGCCACATTATCGGATGATAATGGTTAAAAAAAGGAAAAGCCGCTTACCCAACTATTCAACTTTACTGGAATCTACACATTTTTGGACAAACGCACATTGCCACACTTATTACAGAGGTGAACAATTACTGCTTGTAAACAGCAGTTTGCTCCATCTCTCCTTCTACACCTGCATTTCAGTCACGGAATAACTTGCACTTTGTGTTAAGAGCGCGTGTTCAGATACTCGCCTCGCGCGACGTGCTCGGCCGGAGCAGGTTTCTCTCTATTCTCATCAGCTGCGAATACCCTTCGCGCTTAATTGGATCGTTTGGAGAGCAGCTAAGAGGGTAATAAATATACGAGGAACATGGCGTCGGGATCGCAGCTGTTAACATTGAAGGTATTCCGATTTGCAAACTGGTTAGCTACTAGTCAGTTGGGCACTAAGTATACGTACAGTCTGCTAAAACCTGTTTCTTTACTTCCTCGTACTGCTTTCTTTCATGTGTTTTATGGATCCAATATTTTACTCGATACATTATTGTTTTAAAAAGTGTTAACATTTAAATAGATGTAAAAACGTATGCAAAGTGACGCTTCTATAGAATGATGAGGTGGAAGTAAGAGCGAAACTGATCCAACAAGTGTCGTTAACCGTAATTAAGCTAAAAAAAGCGAATAATGCTTTACATTCAAACGTAATTCAGCTTTTCAATATATCACGTTTTGTACTTACACCAAGTAGCTTTAGTGTGCCTCATAATGTCAGATGTGCTGCTAATTATTGACCCATGTGAAATGAAGAGCGATGCATGTACCTATATCTTGCACCCCCTATACGAATCATAAACTTATTTTAGTTCCACATTTCAGTTAATATTTCTGAGAAACTGTAAAATCGTAGCTCGTCATTAGTTACATCACTACTTAAGAATCTCCGTCTCCAATGGGCGGTCCAAATTTAACCTGCATAAATCCAAACCGTTTCTTCTGCAGTACGTTTCTTCGGTAATCTTCTCGAGCAAACTTTGCGAAATTCACTCGTGTCTGGGACCATCTTTCGGAAAGGGAACTATTCAGTTGTCACGTCTTACTGAGTACGCTTTACCATTCTGTTAGTTACTATTCGACTTCTCTCAACCATGAATCACACGTTGGGGATTTCGCCTCCTTCCTGTAACACACTTGCTTCAGGTTTCTGAGAGTCCTCGGCCGTTTCGTATACAAATTATGGATATCGTTTTCAAATGGCTCTGAGCACTATGGGACTTAACACTGAGGTCATCAGTCCCTTAGAACTTAGAACTACTTAAACCTAACTAATCTAAGGACATCACACACATCCATGCCCGAGGCAGGATTCGGACCTACGACCGTAGCAGTCGCGCGGTTCCAGACTGAAGCGCCTAGAACCACTCGGCCACCGTGGCCGGCTATGGATATCGTGCGGAGTATAATAAACACTGGGTGGTGTCGCTACACACAGAGTTACAGTGTGGGTTGAAATTATCGTATGACAGCGACACTTGGTATGTATGCTAATGCGTTTATATGGAACCAATTTAGGCTGGCAAAACATTTGTTCCAGTTTTAACCACCAGGTGCAAATCTGGCGCTGTGAATGCAAGAAGACGTTTAGAAATGTTTCCACATGTAATAAATTAGAAATGTGATGTGAGCAGAAAAGGTCAAAGAAGTGAGATGGCATAATGTGGATTTTATTATTAACCTCCGGTGACACAATTTGTTCAGTACGAGTATGAGCACTGGAAATGTCGACGAGATGCTGAATCCGTAAAATGATGTGATCAACAATTGCTCGGAGCGGTTCCAGTGGAATCTTTGTAACGTGTTCCTGTAGTGTGTCCTTCAGATCAGGTATAGACCAAACTTGTGCATGGTGAAAGCGTTCTTCTACATATCCCCATAGTTAAAAGTCACATGGATTCAGATCAGATGATCTTGCAGGCCATGCATCTGTATTACCTCTGGAGAACACATTCATGGAAGGTAGTATTAAGCAGATCCATCAGTGGGCAAGCGGTGTGACGCGTTGCACCATCTTTTGTGAAAACAGTGGTTTCCACACAGTTGAGTTCTTCCAGATCAGAAATCAAATGCTGCACAAGAAGGTCTCGATATGTACAGACGTCACTGTACACTTGACAAGCCATCTGGGCGCACTCTCTTCAAAGAAGAATGTACCGAGTTTACCTGGGTATCTACAACACACGTCACATACGGCGAGGGCAATGGCTCTTTCTGCATAGCACGCTGTTTAACAGTACACCGAATTCAACAGTTCTGTGTATTCACTGAACCTTCTAGTGTAATATGTGCTCGTCACTCCATCGACTATTGCCCGACCACATGTCGTCAACTTCGATCCGTGCCAGAAACCGAAGAACAAATTCAGAACATTGCTGCGGAACGTCAGGTTTCAGTTGCTGCACCGCCTGGATCTTGTACGGATACCAGTGTAAAACAGACCGCAAAACTTCCCGTACTGTTGACCCTGGGATGGACAATTCTCGTGACACTGCACGAGCACTAGTACTACCAGGGTCACGTGCTGCATTGTCAATTACAGCAACAGCAACCTTGTCAAGACCTTCCACCAGAAGAGGACGCCTTGTCCTTTCAGGTGCCACACCAAGTTTGCCCAAGTTTTCGAATTTCGGTATATCCTTTAAACCATTTAATGATATTGGGCTCCTCCTCAGATCTTACAGTTGTTGATACTGTCTCAGTACAGCACTGCAATTGCCGCCGCTCACGTAAAACAGGTACACTAACAGCGCACAGTCACTCTTCTCAATAGCAATACCGTTCACTAACGTTATGGCTTGTCAGATGACAGTGTGGATGTCACACAAAGAATGTGTAGCGCCAGATTCGCACCTGGAGGCCAAAATTCGAACTAATGTTGTCCAGCATAAATGGATTCTGCATTAACTCATTAGCATATTTACCGCGTTTCACTACCCTTCGGCAGTCACAGCCACACTGGACCTCCGTGGGTCTCTGCCCTTTAATTGTAACTACCCGCTAAGTATGGGCAGCTCGTGCGCACCCCGACCCCGATATGGAATTATATTGCATTTTAATTTTACAAGAAGGGCTGCAGAAGTTGTTCGCACCGTACTGGGAACTGAAATGAAAGACAGTGCCATAATATACACTGGTGAGACAAAACATTATGATTACCTGGTTAATAGCTTGTTTGTCGGTCTTGGGAACGAAATAAGTCACCCATTCCGCGTATCACGGATCCGACAATTTGTTGGTAGTTTGTGGAGGTATGTGGCATTGGACGTCTATGCGCACCTCATGTAATTCCCGTAAATAACTGGTCGCTGATTCGCGGATGCGGTGATGACGCTCAATAGCGACTCAGTTGGGTTCCATAGGATTTACATCTACCGAATTAGGTCGCCGGGACATCAACGCAATTTCGCTGTTACACGGTTCTGGCTGCGAGATACGGACAATTATACTGCCGGAAAATAATATCGCCGTCGGGGAAGATATCAAGCTTGAAGGGCTGTAGGAGGTTCGCATCCGTCACCGTGTCTCCGATTACTAACCCATGAAAGCACAGGAGAATGTCTCCCATAGCATAATACCGATACCATTGGCCTGCGTCCTTGGCGCACTGCACGTTTCGAGGCACCGTTGAACTCGATGACAGCATTTGTGGAGACGACCATCTACCTACAGTAGCAGAAATGTGATTCACACGAAGAGCCGAAACGTTCCCATCGATCGACGGTCGAATCCCGATGGTCCCGTACCTATACAATCGTCATTGACGATGTCTGAGAAGTGTCGGGTTATTTCACCTTTCGCTATCGATAACTTTCAACTGGTGTCTCGTCAGGGACGCAGATTATACCCTTGTGCACTTATTGCTACTTCGCCTAGTCTTCGAAAGAGGACGCCAGTGTCGCGTCTGAGGGGGGAGATGTCCGAAGAGTACGGCGCAGGTAGTTGAGGCATAGTTTCCGCACAGTCTGGAGCTGGGGACAGCAGCAGCGCTTGAAGCAACGTACACGCGGGCACAGAGTAACATATCTTTGTCTGCGACGCGGGTCGCCGTTCACTCTTCTTCGCCAGGACTGGGCAGAAGAAAAGGTGTGGTTCGCTTAGCTTGTGTGCAACTAGTTGTTCAGCTATGTGCATCCATTTCCCGCTCCGCAAGCAGTTTGAACAGATGTTCGTGTTTACGTTCGTTGAGTCGTCTTGCAGGCCTTATTACTTGGCTCTGTGATTCCAGGACTGTGTATTGCCCCGTCTGCTCTGTGATTTTGAAGTAACTTGTGGTAATCTGATGGCGAGCGTTCTACCCCCAAAAAAATTTGTCATAGTTCATGTTGTTGTAGTTTTGTAATATGCCCGCTGTCACGTGTAGTTATATCAGGGGCCTATGCCTTATCTAATTTGCTTTTTAAAAACAAATGTGTTTTAAAATTCTCATGCAAGAGAACCAGTTGTTTCTGTATTTTAATATTTGTTTCCACGATGTTTTAAAAGCTGGTGGGCTCTCTGGTATCACTATTATCCAGCCCTTTAAGCATGTTGTGAGTTCCATTTAAGATCATAGGCAGATGTTATTTATATTCCTTTCTGGAAGAAATTACAGCTCCCTTTCATCAGTTCTCTATTAGTGTAGTTTATTTCCTAGAGCTATCAAAATATTGCAAAGGCTCGAGAAGTGCAGTCATGGTTAAACCTTAACTTTAATTTGTGGTATGATACAGTCAGACATTTTTCTTGCTTGTTTCTTAACATCACTTACTAACTTGCTGGTAGAGTGTTCCCCGGCCGACCGCTGTGGCCGAGCGGTTCTAGGCGCTACAGTCTGAAACCGCGCGACCGCTACGGTCGCTGGTTCGAATCCTGCCTCGGGCATGGATGTGTGTGATGTCCTTAGGTTAGTTAGGTTTAAGTAGTTCTAAGTTCTAGGGGACTGATGACCTCAGAAGTTAAGTCTCATAGTGCTCAGAGCCATTTGAACCAAGTACCTCGTCTCCTACCTTCCAGATTTCACAGAAGCTCTCCTGAGAAGGCCCTCAACTGGTCTCTTTCTAATTAGCACACGGTCAACACTGGCACCGAGACAGAATCAACTTTCACCAGAAAACGCAACACATCTCCATCCTGCCCTCCAACGAGTTCTCACTTGACACCACTGAAGTCGAGAATGGTGGTGCTTCGGGGTTAGTAGAATGGACGCTACAAGGCATCTGGCTTGGAGCTGTCCTTGAAGTAACCGACTTGTAACCAGTTCGTTATGTCACTGTGATGCCAACTGCTACTCTGATTGCTGCTGCAGATGCAATACGATGTGACAGAGCCATATGCCGGATACGATGTTCTTCTCTTTCGTTAGTGCCACGTGATTGTCTGGAACCAGGTATCTAGTCGCCGTACATTCTCGTGATCACTGCTACCAACAATCTTAAACAGCCACCACATTCATGCCATGTCTTTCTGCAATATCGCAGGTGGAACATCCAGCTTCTCATAGCCCTGTTACACAAACTCGTTGAGACTCAGCGTAGTGTTGATGACGGCGTATTTCTCAACTTAAAGTCATTCTTCTTTAATACTACCACGTTCAGTCTCAAAGGTAACTAACGCTCGCAAGCAATACAGTGTTTAATTAAAGCAAACCCGATTTGATTGCTCAGTGGCACTACTAGCGCTATTCTTACGCGACTGGCTCTAAATTTGAGTAGTATCTTTCATATGCAGAAACACGCCTACCAACTTTTGTTTATTTGCAAAATTCCTCAGTGCCACGATTTTTCCCCCAGGGCAGTAATAACCATCCGTGGTGTAGAGAAACAGCTGAAGGAGTCGTGTAAGACGTCATGGTCTCCTGACCTTCAGTGCTTACATATCCCGCCCTCACAATCATATTCTGCACATCAAGATGCTTCATTCGAACCCAAAATCGATAAGATAAAGTCAATGTTGTATGAATTCATATAAATGATATGCAAATAACAAGTAAGCGCACCATGGTTGAAATACTCGAGGCTGGCATACACGCATGCTTTCCAGACACGACGGACACAGGAGCTTTTAGTTCGAGGGCGAGCAACCGCACGCCTGGAGGCCGGTCCCAACTTATCTAACCGGCTGGTGACCGCCCGTAGAGCAGATATCGTTTGCCCGAGTGAAAGGACGACTTCGTGTTTGGCTTAAGAGCAAATTCCGCTACATTGTGTGGGAGCGGCCAGCCTATACATTCTTAGAACATAACACGCAGTTTCAGAGATTTTCACAGGGAGACAGGAAATGCCAAACGCCAATACTACCAATTTCCGGATTGGTCGCCTTAATCGAAAAGTCATTCTCCCGTTTTAGAAGAGCAATGCTGATTGGCAGACGATATTTCTGACGCCTTGAGCTGAAGGAGTAATGGAAGAGACCGAAAGATTTACCCCTTCACGTCTGGCGTGGAGAGGGACCGTTACGTTGTCGCTCTTGGAGCGAGAACACATAACGAGAGCGTGCGCGCTCGCACGTGTACTCAAAGAGTGAGGAACAAGTCTCTCCTCAGTACTTCACTGGGACAGCACCTCTGTCGAGAGCGAATCGGAGAGCGACTCTATAGTGAGGCCTTGCGATTAAGCGTTGTTCACTGTGTTGGCTGCCACACTTATTGTGCGGTGTGAACGGACAGAGTTATAGTTAAACGCCTGCAAGCGAATTTTGAGTGGCATTGCAGTGGCCTGGTTATCTTTCCGGTGTACCACGCCAATAGTTAGACTAGGGGCAAATAGGAGTCCTTGACATCATCAAGGCATAGGGAGAGTTTGATCCGCGAAGATCAATCCAGATAGAACGAGAGTTATCTTATCTGTCAGCAGCGAGCGGCTCAGACAGAAGTCATCGCAGCTTACGGTATTGTGCGCTACAGCTCTTGCGAGCCCCATATTTCCTCCGCAACGGTACACTTCACTACATTTCACACACGATAACGGATAATTATTCAAGTTGAGTAGGCGTGGCTCTCAGCCATTCTAGATCAAATGGTTCAAATGGCTCTGAGCACAATGGAACTTAACATCTATGGTCATCAGTCCCCTAGAACTTAGAACTACTTAAACCTAACTAACCTAAGGAGATGACACAACACCCATCAGCCATTCTGCCGAGTCAATAACAATCTTAAACTTTGTATAGAAATTTCATTAGCGAATCGTATCCTTGAGAGGTAACTTCACATTCTGAAAAGAACCAGGAAATAACGTGTTAAGTTCATAACTAAAAGTGCCATTGTGATTTCTCTGAGAATATTTGCAAAATAAATAGTAATTTTCGTTAGTTTCACGTTTTTCTTACACTAACTAGCACTACTCCAGTACCCAAGTATCCCACTAGTTATGTAAGAAATTTTGTGAATTTTTGTGTCATTTCCTTTCAGCAGACGACTCTAGCAGATATTTATTGCTGAAAGTTTTTCAGGCATTTCTCTTTAGAACGTTAGGAGCGCCTGTCTGACTTCTGTAGTAGTGTGGGGGTGGAAATTGCATCTTGCAGGAGCCACAGGGTAAAGGGTACATCTCAGATTAATCCGTTGCGCAGAATGACGGAATAACAAATCCGCCGCCGCTCACAGTCGGAAATAATTAAGTCGCCAGGTCCGTATGGAAACCCAGTTCAGATGGTTCAAATGGCTCTGAGCACTATGGGACTTAACATCTGAGGTCATCAGTCCCCTAGAACTTAGAACTACTTAGACCTAACTAACCTATGGACATCACACACATCCATGCCCGAGGCAGGATTCGAACCTGCGACCGTAGCGGTCGCGCGGTTCCAGACTGAAGGGCCTAGAACCGCTCGACCACACCGGCTGGCGAATCCCAGTTCAGTTTTACAAAGAGTTCTCTACGGGACTGGGCCCTCTCTTAGCTTGCTTGCATTTATCGCAGACCTCTCGCCCAACATAAAGTTCACAGGGACTGGAAAAAATCGTGGATGACTCCTGTATGTAAGAAGGGTAAAAGAATTCGAAACTCAGCTGGTCCTTTTCTCACACCCCATACTGCATATCATGGATGAAGGGCAGCAGAAAGATTCCACATTTCTAGATTTCCGAGAAGCATTTGACGCGGTGCCCCACTGCAAACTGTTAACGAAGGTATGACCATAAGAAATAGTTTCGGAGATATGTGAGTGGCTCGAAAACTTGTTAATTAATGGAACCACGTGCACTGTTCACCACGGCGAGTGTTCATCAGAGATAAAGGTATCGTCAAGACTGTCCCAGGGAAGTGTGATAGGACTGCCATCATTTTCTGTAAGTTGTACATAAATGATCTGGTGAACAGGACGGGCAGAAAAGTGCGGTTGCTTGCTGATGATGCTGTGCGTACGGGAAGGTGTCGAAATCGAATGACTGTAGTAGGATGCAAGATGGCTTAGACAAATTTTCTAGTTGGGGTGATGAATGGCAGCTAGCTCTAAGTATAGGAAACGTAAGCTAACGCGGATTAGTAGGAAAGAACACTCGTAACTGCTTGACATAGTCACCTTGTTTAAATATCTGGGCGTAACGCACAGCGATATGAAATGGATATACATCTACATTTATAATCCGAAAGCCACCCGATGGTGTGTGGCGGAGGGCACTTTACTTGCCACTGTCATTACCTCCTTTTCCTGTTCCAGTCGCATATGTTTCGCGGGAAGAACGGCTGCCGGAGAGCCTCCGTGCGCGCTCGAATCTCTCTAATTTTACATTCGTGATCTCCTCGGGAGGTATAAGTAGGGGGAAGCAATATATTCGATACCTCATCCAGAAACGTACCCTCTCTAAACCTGGACAGCAAGCTACACCGCGATGCAGAGCGCCTCTCTTGCAGAGTCTGCCACTTGAGTTTGCTAAACATCTCCGTAACGCAATCACGCTTACCAAATAACCCTGTGACGAAACGCACCGCTCTTCTTTGGATCTTCTCTATCTCCTCTGTCATCCCGACCTGGTACGGATCCCACACTGATGAGCAATACTCAAGTATAGGTCGAACGAGTGTTTTGTAAGCCACCTCCTTTGTTGATGGACTAAGGACTCTCCCAATGAATCTCAACCTGGCACCCGCCTTACCAACAATTAATTTTATATGATCATTCCACTTCAAATCGTCCCAGATATTTTACAGAAGTAAAGCTGCCAGTGTTTGTTCTGCTATCATATAATCATACAATACAGGATCCTTCTTTCTATCTAACATGTGAGGATTGTGTTAGGTAAGGCTAATGGTCGGCTTAGGTTTATTGGGAGAATTTTAGAAAAGTGTGATCATCTGTAAAGGTGACCGCATACAGGACACTAGTGCCACCTATTCTTGAGTACTGCTCAAGTGTTTGGGATCCGCACCAGATCGGATTACGGGAAGACATCGAAACAATTCAGCGGTTACCGGTAAATTCTATCAACACGCAAGTAACAGATGCTTCGGGAGCTCATATAAGAATCTCTGAAGAGAAGACGATGTTGATTTCTGAGAACACTGTTGAGCAAATTTAGAGAACCAGTATTTGAAGCTGACTGCATAACGATTCTACTGCAAGATATGTAACTTCTGCGTAAAGACCATGAAAGTAAGTGAAACTGAGGCTCGTACAGAGGTATATACGAGTAGACAGTCGTTTTTTCCTCCCTAAGTTTGCAAGTGGAACAGGTAACGATATGGCTAGTAGTGGTTCAGGGTACCCTCCGCTACGCACCGAACGGTGGCTTGCTGAGTATGGATTTAGATGCAGAATTAAACTTCTAGTCTGTCAGCGTTGTATTCTGGAATGACAGTCAGTGGCAGAATTAACTGTAGTTCGCCGTTGGATAGGAACGTTTCCCTGTGTCCTTTGATTATGTTCCCGTGGAGTGGGCAATACTTGCGGCTTGTGCTTTCTCGAACATCTTCATCAACAATAAGAAGACAAACTGCAGTGACCTACACGAACTCAGTTCATCTAACATGTGTGAGCTTGCGCTCTTTCCACAAAGACGAGGACGGGGCTGGATCCAGAGACGTTGGTGATGTAACGGGCTACTCGCTAGGGGAGATAGCGGGGGAACCGGAACAAGATAAGCCGAGAGCGGGAATCGGCTGTCAACCTAGCTAATACTACGTCCGCTGATGTTGCATTATGGGGTCGCGTTTCACATTACAGTGACTCACTACTGCATTCGTGAGATATGTATTTTGTTTCATCAGACTAATCGGGAATTAAAACTAAATACGTGCATGTTATACAAACTTATATATGCATGTTCCACGTCTCCTCATAAACTACCGGATCGATTCCAATAAATCTTGGTACACATATCACCTATCGTCTGAAAAGAATAACTGTGCAGGTAAGAACCTCCTATCTGTCAAAGAGGTGTACCCTAAGACGCAGTGATACATAGATTTTATTCATGCAGTATTTGAGAATGAGAGCAATTAGTGACATGCCACAGACTTTACACATAATTTCCAACCTTCAAGAAAATTTTATTCGCTGCCAACCCCTAGGAAATGGTGAAAGGAAAAAAGTTTATCGCCTGTTACATTGTCGATGTTGATGCAGTAAAACTGCCCCATCAGGAATGACGTTTTACTTTACTACTTATTTGTTACTAAATGTATTTGGAACACTTTGCGGATAGTATTCACATATACTACTGTAGGTATTTACGAAATTGTATCATTGTATGACACATAGTTCAGGATATATGACGTCATAAACCAAAGATGCTTGAAGAACTGCAGTGTCATACATCAAGTTTAAATTTATTCTTTCTTACTTACTGTATTAGCAACACGTTTCGCAGACCTTATCTACACATACCTCTGAATGTAGCTACAAAATTATATTTTACGATACGTAGCTCAGGAGATACGGACGTCATAAACATTGAGCTGCGCGAAAACGAAACACCAGGCCGAATTTCGCTAGAGATACAGACGAAATATTTCTAGAAATACGTATGAAGGATATTAAACTACGTGACATGCGTGTATGCGGGCAAAGCCGTGGATAAAAATCTCCTCCTGAACTCCTGGATCTATTTCAACCGAAATGGGTACAGGAATTACTTACTACCTGCAAACAAATTCTATGGGGCAGCAAGATCCTGTTGGTGTGGGATGATAACGTGGAGGAGAACGTAGGGAGTTAGAAAAATGTTCAAATGTGTGTGAAATCTTATGGGACTTAAATGCTAAGGTCATTAGTCCCTAAGCTTACACACTACTTAACCTAAATTATCCTAAGGACAAACAAGGACTCGAACGTCCGCCGGGACCAGCCGCACAGTCCATGACTTCAGTGCCACAGACCGCTCGGCTAATCCCGCGCGGCAGGGAGTTAGAAATGGACAGAGAGAGGCGGAAGGAGATGGACACAGGTATTGAGGAAGAGGAGATAGGTGGAGATGAGGGGGCCTGGTTTGGAAGAGGACGGAAAATGGCAAGAGGAAGACATGGACAGAGAGAGAGAAAGGGGGAAGGAGGAGATGGACAGATGAAGGGAAGAGGATGTCACGGCGGCTCAGTTGGGCGTATCACTGACGACAGTTCTATTCCAGTCAATGAGATTCCAGGCCAAAGAGGGGTTTGGAGACACCCAGTCATTGGGATACCAACCTGCCTGTCGGCTGCCAAGCGGCCCGGCAGCCAGAAGTGAGGGTCTGGAGTGTCATTTCTTTTCATGGTAGGTTTCCTTTTTCCCTTAATGGCAAGCCATCCTGGGCTTACATTTAAGCAAGATAATGCCCTCCCGCACATGGCGAGTTTCTACTGCCTGTCTTCGGGCTTGTAAAACCAAACCTAGCCAGCAAGGTCGCCTGATCTGAACCCAATTGAGGAACGTTTAAAGTGCTATTGGCAGGGTCCTCTAATCTGCTTGGAATTTTCACCATGTTACGCGCCATTTGGACACTACTAGGCACAATATAATGCAGGAGGACATCAAACAAGACTTTCAGTCAATGCCAAGCAAATCAATGCCAAGCATAACGCCAAGAGGTGGACCGACGTGTTATTGACTTGCTAAACTTGTGAACTCTTCCTGTTGAATAAATCATCAAATTTTTCTGAAATTATAACCATTTACTTGCCTGTACATGCACATCACATTTATCAATTTACGCCCCATTCGAATAATTCCTTAGCAATGCATCTTTTTTTCCTTATGGTGTATTACACACACACACTTCAGTTGTTAAGGATTTTTCAACTTTATATTTCGTCCTTAATTAACTTGTGCACATAAGCCGGCCAGACAAAGAATTATTCAGCCTCAGAAGACATCGTGCTAATACCGTGTAACGCCGCCTCTGATTACGGTAATGGTTTCAGTTCGTCGAGGAGAAGGGTCCGCAATTTTCAGTAGGTATTTCATATCCAGAGTCCATGATGTTGATTGCTACGTTTCACACGCTACTCCAAATACTCCCAGATATTTTCTATTGGATTTACATCGGCTGATCTAGAGGGTCAGTCGAGATTCGAGAGAGTATCTCAGTGTTAGTCAAACCTGTAACATATGCGTGCACCCTCTGAACACATCTGTTTCCAACTGGAAGGCGTGAATGTCCACTTCTTACTCTTCACGAAGATTTAGGAGAAAGGGCAACACTTGATCAACGATAATGTTGAAGCAGTTATTCTCGTTCGTGGTCACGGTAACGTGAATGTTCAGGCCAGAGTCATGCTACGTTAAACGCCACAGAATCACCTCCAGACTGGGCTACACCCTCCACACACGGCGGATTAAACGCTTCATTTGAAAAAGAGGCAAAATCACCACTCGTTGCACTACACTTTACAGTCTCAAAATGTGAATTATCTATCTGATTTTACACGTTGAAGTGGAGTAGCTACATTTATCGCTGTGAGAATTGGTCTTTTTTGTTACGTACATTAACTCGAAATATCCATTGCATTCATATCCCTAGTTAATGTTCGCTCGGAAACTGATTGAGATGGACCTACGTTCTCTGACAGCAACAATCCCTATCGAGTATGAAACCGATGGTCAGTGTCACTAGTCTTTGTACCCTGTCGGTTGGAGTCTTTTCACGACCACGGTTCTAATACCGTGCTACATGACTGCGAGTAGTAAATCATTCCTAATAAACACATTAGACAGACCTTGCCGATACACCAACGAACTGGGCAACTTCATTCACAGAGTAGCCATGAGTAAGATCAAACACGATGACGCCTTTCTGGCTCTCTGTCACGTTCCCACGAACTCTTCCCCCAACCTCTCCCACCCCAATCTTACTGCACTGAGTTTATACAAGCCACTAGCACATTTATTTTGTTTATTTACTGTTCGTCGTAAGCCCTTAATGGTTTGATGCTACTCACACAAATTTTTCATCTCTGCTAACCACTTCGTCTCAGAGTAGCACTTGGCCGGCCGGTGTGGCCGTGCGGTTCTAGGCGCTTCAGTCTGGAACCGCCTGACCGCTACGGTCGCAGGTTCGAATCCTACCTCGGGCATGGATGTGTATGATGTCCTTAGGTTAGTTAGGTTTAAGTAGTTCTAAGTTCTAGGGCACTGATGACCTCAGATGTTAAGTCCCATAGTGCAGAGAGCCAGAGTAGCACTTGCATCGAACGACCTCATTTATTTGTTGGATACACTCTGTCTTCTATAGTTTCAACTTTCTACAGCTCCATCAGGTACTTTGGAAGTTATTCCTTGATATCTTAACACGTGTCCTATCATCCTTTCATAACTTTTGTCAGTGTTTTCGGCGTATACC
The DNA here is from genome assembly GCF_021461385.2 of Schistocerca piceifrons. NCBI lineage: Eukaryota > Metazoa > Arthropoda > Insecta > Orthoptera > Acrididae > Schistocerca > Schistocerca piceifrons. The sequence continues at coordinate 668,049,232 of NC_060138.1, forward strand.
TCTCTTCACCGATTCTGGAGTAAATCTAATTTTCAAAAATCTTCTATAGTACCAAATCCCAAAAGCTTCGATTCTCTTCTTTTCAGTTTACTTTGTAGTCTACTTCCATACATGCTGTACTCCAAAATCGCATCCTCAGAAATTTCTTTCTTAAGGCTGACGTTTGATAATAGTAGACTTCTTTTGACCAGGATTGCTCTCTTTGCCTGTGCTAGTCAACTTCTCATGTCTACCTTGCATCATCAATCACTTTTTATTTTACCTCTAAGGCAGTAAAATTACTTTAGTTTGTCTACTCCGTGGCCCTCAGTTTTGATGTTTAACTTATCGGCAATATCATTCCTGCTACTAATAACTAATCCTTTCTTTATTCTCAAAAGATGCTATGTGCTCATGAGACTGTACATTCCATTCGCTGGTTCCTTTAATTCTTTCACAGAGGACAGTAACATTATCAGGGAATCTTATCATCGATATTCTTCAACGCCGAAATTTATCCTATTCCTGAACCTAACTTTTATTTCCATCATCGCTTCTTCCAAGAATGAACTGAACAGTAACGCTGAAGAACTTCATCCCTGTCTTACATCGGAAACCGGAACGTTTAAATTGGCAAAAGAAGAATACAGTCTGTGATATTAAGCTCTTGAGGAAAGTATAACGATGTAGAAATCCAATCTGTAACAGTAGGAAGAGACGTAATACACAATGTACTGTGTAAGTGAGAACATATGATTTACATCTCCGCAAATTGTCATCATCATCATTTTCTTGGACTTTTGTCCCACTTCAGCACGGGGTGCGCCCTGTTACTATGGACTTCGCGCTGTGCACTTTGTTCAAGGATTGATGTGACCCTCTGTCAAAAGGCTGAACAACCGCCTTTTGCAGGACGGGTCGCCGTGAGGCATGCAGGAAGAGAGTCGGTGAGGTTCTGGAAGTACCGTTTGGGATGTGGAGCCATGCCGACTCCAATGCAGTGGCCAGATGTGCTAGGTTTCACAGTTGAGGATCCACGGCGCGAATAGCCCGTTACAGATGCTTCCACAGATTCCTTACTGGGTTTAAATCCACGGAGTTTTGTGGTGGCTATGAGAGAAAGGTATGCTTATCCTGATGCTTTTCGAACCACGCACGTACACTGCGATCTGTGTGGCACGTTGCATTGTCCTGCTGATAGATGCCATCGTGCCAAGGAAAAAAAAAACTGTATGTAGGGGTGGTCGTGGTCCCCAAGGACAGATGCGTGCTTGTGTTAATCCAGTAAGCCCTTCAGAATGATGAAAACATTTCCCAGAGCATAATGCTCCCTGATCCGATCTGGACCCTTTTGACGGTTGGTGCAGGTTGTTTCCTTTCAGACGTTCCATACCATACACGCCAACGACTCTCTGTCCGAAGGAGCATAAAACGTGATCCATCTGAAATGGCCATCTTCCGTCACCCAGTGAGCGTCCAGTTCCGGTATTGGTGTGCAAATTCTAGCCTTCCGCTTGAGCGGCAGTCAGCATGGGTGTGTGAACTAGGCGCCTGCTGCGAAAGCCCATACGCAGCAACGTCCGCTGAATGCTCGTTGAGAAGACACTGTTGGTAGTCCCTTGGTTCATCTGGGAGGTCAGTTGCTCAACCGTTGTACGTCTACTCGCCCATCCACGTATCCGTAGCCGTCAATCACCGCTGTCGTCTACAGCCTGTGGTACACCATACTCACCTCAGCTCCGGTTTTTTTACCGCCTTTTTGCAATACACGGGAAACTTTAACCACGGCGGCACGCGAACAATTTACAGACGTAGCCGTTTCAGAAATGCTTCCACCCTTTTGGACGTCAGATAAATCGCTCCGTCTCCGCATGACAGTGGCGCAATGATTTCCGCGTCCCCTGGACAAACTTTATAATGTACTCTCCACCAGAAGCGTTGCCACCTATGAGTGGTTATTGCACGTTGGTGACGAATACAGGCGGTGTCCTCATTAATGTGGCTTGACTAGATATGTTACCGGTCTTTTCCTTTAGCTTCATGAGAATTTCGAACATCTTACGCAATTTCACATTGCCGACCTCCTTTTCTGCGTGAACAACTCCTACGAACATGTCTTGTTTTGTTTCTATTATCAAGCGTAACGTCAGAACTGTCTCTCTCCTGTCTTTTCCTTTCCTTTGGCTTTAGGTAAATTGGTTATTATCTAACAGATTCTCAGTTTTCTTTTCTGTTCTTTTGAACATTATAATTGGCGCAACTCTAATTCAGAAGTTGTTGGAGTGGATCGTATTTTTTTTCCGGAAGTCCGATGATACGTCTCCAGTTTTGTAGATTCTACAAAGCAACCTATCATTCGCCTAATGCTTGTACAAACTACGAAGGAATGTTTTCTCTGCCTTCCACCTTATTTGATGGCAAACCTTGGAAAGCTCTGTTAAGTTCTAATATTGAATACCTTACATTATCACGTCATCAGATTTCTTCTCCATCGTAGAGACCTTCAGTGGATCTCTCTCATTTAGGTTTATCATTAGCAGTTCTCTTGAACTTATGATGTTGACACCACTGTTTTAAATTCCACTGAAGGTTTTTTGGACTTTTCTACATGTTGAATCAGTCCTTCCGACAGCCATTTCTTTTTCGATTTCTTCGCGTTTTCTTGCAGCCATAACCGCCTTGAGTTCCCTGCCTTCCTATTTATTTTATTCATAAGTGTCTTATATTAGTGTCTTCCTGTCCTTCCCCGAACATTTTTGCACTTCCTTCTCTCCTCGATCAGTTGAAGTATTTCTTCCTTTACCCAACAGGAGAATAAAGGAGGGAATACAGTTACAAAAATAACTACAGCTTAATGAAAATACTACAAATGACCAGCAGAAAAATGCTCCTGTCGGAGCACAAAAAAGGCAAACATGCTCCTGTTTAAAATTAAAAGACTTTGAGTGAAAAATATCTCATTCTGCTTTCCTTAGCACCTTCAAAATTTTTCCCAAAAATTTAACATGCAAATACAATCGCGCTCTTTTTAACATGCAACTCAGCCCTCACTCTCGCAAGTGCCTCTAACTGTCACTCTCTAACATCCACTAATCTACGGCTGTAAGTCCCTCCATTCCCATTTCCCCATTCTCACTCATTCAGCTCAAGTTACTGTCATTATTCGCTTGTCTCTGTATCTCTGCCACTGCTCTCACAGCCACAGCCTGCTTTGGTGTGTACTACTAATACTAGCGTTCTCTCATTGCCACTGTCTCCCTCTTGCCCTCTCTTACTGCTAGCATCTCATTCGTTACGTCCCACTGCAGCTGTCTCTCCTCTATGACATTCTCTCTCCTTTCCTCGATTTCATTGTCATAGATTCTGTCTCTCATTATCACTGACTCTCATCCAGTTCCCTTACCTTCTTCTCTTTATTTCTCTCCAACTGGCAATGTCTCCTTCATTCTTTTCCTCGTGCTGTTCTGTCATTGTCGACTGTTTTCCAATGCCACTGTGTCCCTATCTTGCTCTCATACAGCTATTGTCTCCCACGTTGTTTCTATACCACAATCACTGTGTACTATCTTCCAGTATTTATCATTTTTCTATCTATTTCTCATTGCCACTGTCTCCTTCCCTCTCTCAGAATAAAATGCGCGACCTTGTTTGCACCCCAAAATTTTTGAGAAAAGTTTTGGAAGTGTTGGTGCTCCACTTTTGAGTCAGTCTTCTAAAGAGGAGCATATACGCCTATTTTGTGCTCCGATAGGGGCTTTCTTTTCCCTACTTCAATGGCGAACGTAAGTCATATGAGTCACTCACGTAAGACCACTGATACAGGGGAGAGTCTCACAGTACCGACCGTCCTACAGTAAAGGCCATCGTTAGTGCTCGTTTCTACTACAAGGTGGCAGCACATACAAGCGGTGAGCTGAAAGACGCCGTGATCACACTGATGATATGTCGGGCATTTTGTCCTGCGTTCAGCTGTTTGTAAGTTGTGAGCGTTTAATGTTGTTTGTGTGATAGGAGCGCGCAAGAAGTTAGTTTCAAGACTGTGGCACACCTTTTGAGGTGTAACTGAAATTATTTTTACGTTTATTTTAACTGTATCATTTAAGGATACTGTAGCCGTAAAAATTTCAAGACACTGTGTATTAAGTAATACACAGTCGATATGGATTGCGAGCCGGCTACTTGTGTTCCAGTACCGATCACTCAGAACGTTAGGGTAAAAATAATAACTCTTGCTCTTTACTTTTCAGAGTGAAATTGCTGACAAAATGAAAGAAAAATTGACTGAAGAGAATATGAGGACGGCAATAAATGAAGTAATTTTGGGGACTACTACAGCAAGGCAGGCCGCTGAGTTTTTCGTGTCCTGAGGAGCAATTTAGATGATCGAACAACAGATAAAGAGCAGAGAAAAGGAAGTCAGAAAGAGACATGAAATAAGGTCAAGTGCTCAATATGGAAACGTCAGATGTATTTGGCAAATGAAAACAAGTTAGTAGTTCAAATAGTGATGCAACAAGTAGGAAGTGTCAAAAGAAGTTGGAATTTGGTGGGGACTCTCTGACAAGCGATGAGAGCACAAAATGTGTAATATGCTGTTAATAGTTTGAAAAAGAGTGGGTACAATGCACTACATGTAAAGACTGGGTGCATGTTATTGTGTTTTATCTGTGTGCATTGCAATAACTGAACAATGGTTTTTGAAATTAGTGAATTTTTTGCTTATAATAATGTGATTAGTGCTTTTCTTTACAAATGTAATGTTGGGAACGAAGTTTTTCGCGGCGGCACTTCTGTATAAAACATTCTCGAGATTTTATCTAGAACTGACGCGGCAAGAATACCGAGAATGTTTTACACAAATATAATGTGTACCCGTGGTCCAGTTCCGTTTCAGCCGCGTTCGCGAGTGGCCGCTGTTAACTGTTGTGCTGCACTTCAGTGTTTACATCGCTGTACTTGTGCTTCGCCGAGTGCCGTCCGTCCGTTAATCTCCGTGTTCGTTCCTGTTCCTTGTGATCTGATCGCTCTTTCTGGTCTTGCTGCTGCTCTTGGAATTTCGGTTGTTTAACCGAAATTGCTTCGCTGAATTAACCATGGCTACAAACCTCAGGAAGAATACTCTGGTATTTGCTTTTGACAAGGAATCCCGTCCTGTTCAGCCGACATCCCTGGAAATAGATGACTGGATTACACAGGTAATTGGTCTAAAATCTGAAACCGTTCATACCTGGCAACTGGATCAGGAAAAATACTGTGTTTTTGTCAAGTTAATCAGTGCTTTGACTGTTGATAAAGTGTTACGAAAGTGGGGCTATGAAGTAGATTTTGTGCATAGAAATGGTTACAAGAGTAAGGTTTCCATCTATAGAGCGGACATTCATTACAAAACCGTTCGTGTCTTGAATCTTCCCATTGAAATTGCAAATGATAAGATTAAGGAAGCTCTTTCAAACTACGGAGACGTTAAATCAATTGCAAATGAAAAATGGTCGCCTCGCTTTAAACTGCAGTGTTTTAACGGGGTCCGCTGTGTAGAGATGGACGTTAAGATGAATATTCCGTCTCACATATCTGTTTGTGGGTATAAGGCACAAATTGTTTATACAGGTCAGGAAGCTACATGTCATATATGTAACGAAACCGGCCACTTCGGACAGGAATGTCCGCGGCGAACTGTTGTTCTTAAAAATAATTTGATACAGCGTCAGAAGCTTACCTTAAATGATCTGTTGCCACAGAATAGCCCGGAACAATTGGTTGAGGATGTTAACGCAGCGGGCCAAGCTGATGTCTCCCTTCACGATAACAGTCAATTTCCCCCGTTAACAACAAAAGGAAACCCTGTTGCCACTACTAGTGAAACTGAAACGCAACCGAAAAAACGACCTCTGGAGATATCTGATAGTTGTTCAGAGGACGAGCTGTCTTGTCCCACTCCCCCACTTCGCAAGCAAAACCAGTGCGATGAGAAGGCAGAGGAACCTGAAGGCAAAATGCGAATGGAAACTAATGAACAGAAAGATAGTACACATACGGTACCAGATAATGAAGGGGGTGTAAGCAGCATTAATTTGCAAGAAACAACAGGTGCAGTAGCCGATTGCAAAGATCAGAATTTATCTGTTAATAAACAAATTCAGGGAGAGGTTGCAAAACTGCAGTCTCCATTTGTTTCCCTCGATCAGAAAGTGAGTGAAATTAATAAAGAACGGCGAAGTGGTGGCCAAACTGAAATCACGGTCAACACCTCAGGGCAGGCGCCGGCAACCGAAATTGCTAAAGCGTCTGCTGCTGCTCCAGATAAGCCGCGAAGTAAAATACCGACGCAACCAAATGAGAATGTAGCTCGTAACCAAGGGAAGGGAAAATCTGGGAGGGGCGACCCAAGCCCAAAGAATGTTCAGTCCGAAACGGTCGTACACGAATCACTGGAGGAAAAATCAGAAAGTTTACCAGGAAATCAGTCTGCTTGCGGTACAATAGAAAACATCAGAAGTAGAAAAAAACGAAACGGGACAGTAACTAATAAACTGATTGAAGTGTTATTCCACGTTCAGCCTTCCGAGAAAACTGTTACAGCTTAACTGAACACTGAACCACAGTAAACTAAATTAGTTCATGAAAACAACTACATAATGATAGCACAATGACGCAATCTTATTCAGTCACCACTATAAACATAAATAAAATCACGACCGGTTTGAAATTATCGGCCCTTAAGGAATTTTTGTACGAATCCGCGACTGATATTGTCCTGTTACAAGAAGTTCTAATTTCGGATTTGGTAATTCCCGGTTTTGTCAGTTACATAAATGTCTCTCCCTATTTTGGTGAGGGAACGGATTACAGTAAGCGAGGTGGAACGACTGGAGTCGGAAGGGGAATAGTACTAAATATCTATCATAAACTTGTACGCCCCTTCAGGAAGTTCTCATCGAGCTGACAGGGCACATTTCTTCAAAGATGACTTGATATACTTGTTAAGGAAATCGCCAAGACAGTTATTACTTGGAGGTGATTTTAATTGTGTTTTAAATCGAAAAGATCAGTTACCTAATTTTAATTTCCCAAATGAACTAAAACAATTAGTTACTGGTTTAGAATTAAAGGATATATGGGAAATCAAATACCCCTCCACTGTTGAGTTCACTTATGTCACGGCAACATCACGTAGACTATATATTTCTAAAAATCTTGCAACTTCCGTGACAAAAGTAGAAACCATTCCTACGTACTTTTCAGACCATTCAAGTGTCTTAGCTTGCATAAATCTAACAAGACAGCCGGTTCGCCGATTCAAGAATCAGTGGAATTTGAACACTTCCTTGTTAGTAAATCATGATTTAGAAGATCTGATTAAAGAAACATGGGCAATATGCCTGCGAGCCTGTAGTAGATATGCCACTGCTATTGACTGGTGGGTTAAAATGGCAAAGCCAAAGTTGAGGAAAGTTCTTATTCAATACAGCGCCCAGAGCGCAAGGGAAATGAAATGCACTATAGAGTATTACTATTCTATTGATCTATATGATCAAGTCTCAGCAGGTTCCTCACTTCGGATAGCAGACATCAAGAAAGTCAAAGCCAAGTTACTTAATATCAAGAGAAGCCAAATGGAAAGGTTGAAAATAAAATCAAAGGCAAATTCGGTGTCAGAAGATGAAACTACTTCCCTATATCATTTAGTGAAGCATACGAAAAACGGGAGAAGGACTTTTATTCAAGAAATTCGAACAAAACACGGTACGATTCTCAGAACCCAGCAGAATATCATGGACGAGATTTATCGCTATTATTGCCAGCTATATTCTGTACATCAAAGTAGTGATGCTTCCTTGGAAGAATTCCTTGACATCCTAGACCCACAGCTGACAGAAGATAACAACGAAAATTTTCTCGAGGTTGTCAGTGAAGAAGACGTGTATGAGACTCTGTGCGCCTCACCACCAAAAGAATCCCCAGGACCGGATGGCCTGCCAGCAGAGTTTTACATCCGTTACTGGCCAATGGTAGGTGAGAAAATCACGGACGTTGTAAATGAGGTTATTCAGGGTAAAATGATTCCGGCTGAGTTTAAGGAGAGTAAAATTGTTCTGGTGCCAAAAAATAATGGAAACAAAGATTTAAATAATTTTCGTCCAATTTCACTGCTGAATTCTGATTATAAATTAATAGCTAGAATAATAAACAAGAGAATTTCGTGCCTTACAGATAAAATTATTAGTCAACATCAGAACCGTGTGCAAGGCAGAACCATTTTTCAAAATCTAGCGGAATTCAGAGATATCATTGCAATAACTTTTGTAAAAAACATAAAGTGTGCTTTATTGTTTTTAGATTTTTGTAAAGCGTTCGATGCAGTAAACCATGAATATCTTCTACAGACATTGAAGAAAATTGATTTCAACGATAGGGTCATACAGTTGATTAAGAACATAGCAACTAGAATAAATGCTAAAATAGCGGTGAATTGTCAACAATCCAGGCCGATGCAAATACAACCAGGTGTTCCTCAAGGAAGTCCTCTGTCCATGTCGCTCTTCGCCATTTCGCTGGAACCTTTCCTCCGACATGTCCATGCCACATTAAAAGGCTTAACATTATCAGGAAATAAAACAGTTATAAAAGCCTATGCTGACGATATAGGGGTCATTATAAGGGATAATGACGTGGTAACCACGCTAGCAACAGTGATTGATTCGTACTGTAGATCATCTGGAGCCAATGCAAACGGAAAAAAAGTAAGATGTTAAATCTCAGAGGTTTTGATAATATCAACGTCGAGTGGGCAAAATTAGTCCGACAACATAAAACACTTGGGATCACCCTGACAGCATTCCCTATGAAAATGACGGCTTTAAATTGGAAAGTTGCAGCAGATAAAAGCAAGGAGCCATTGCAGAGAATTTAACTCGATATATGAACCAAGTTCAAAGAACACAGTATATCAACTCGTGCATCCTTGCTAAGGCTTATTATACTGCCCAGCTGCTTCCAATACCGAGAATGATAGCGAGGAGAATAAGTCCAAAATCACAAACTTTTTGTGGAGAGGTGAAGGGTTCAGAGTACCTGCTAAAGTAGCCACTTTAGATCCTAAAAATGGTGGACTAGGATTAACTGATATAACGGATAAAGCCTCTGCTCTTTTTATCAAAAGGCAAGTTAATTTAATAAGACACTTGCGAGAAAGCATAACCAGCCAACTTTTCGAGATCATTAAACCTCCAAGCCTGCTTCCCCCGATTGACGTGCAGAATATCAACAGTCGCTTACAGCACGTGAGGATTTTCTATGTTGAGTTAAGTTATGTCATTGTCGAATTCAGGCAGTCCCGACACTTAACATCGAGAGCCATAATGCGGGAACGAAAGAAAAGTGAAGGAAGAAACAAAATAGAACGACAGTTTCCAAACATAGAGTGGACTGAGATTTGGAAAAACATTAGTTCTAATGTGCTCACGTCTAATGTAAAAACGTCATGGTGCAAGACAGTTAACAACATAGTTAGCACCAATGAAAGACTGCACGCAATCGGACTCTGTGAAACAAATTTATGTCAACAATGCCATCTAGTTGACACAGTAATTCATGGATATACTTGCAGTGGTCACATGAAAAGTTGGAAGTGGATCCGGGAGCAAATAGCTCTGATTACAAGAACATCCCCTGAGTATATATCGCTGTCATTGATACATAGGCCTGAAGCACGCTATTTCCCAGAAGCAAAAAATAACGCTGTGTACTGGTTGCTGGGAAATTTTGTTAACTACGTCCTTAACAAATTAGGATCCGATAGCATCATAGAGTTCAAGATACACATGCTGTGTGAGTTCCACAAAATTAGAAGCTATTCGAATCACAAGAAAAAGTTCGGTAATATGCTAAAAATTGTATTTGAAAGAATGGGCATTGGTTAATATAAAAAAGAAGACTGTGTTGACAGTGATGTATTGTAGTTACCTTATGGATACTATTTAAGATTTTACAGTATATTTATGATGTGAGCTTTTTCTACTTCAGAGAGTAATAGTTTTGAAATTTATAAGCTAATGTACAGAACTTATGTGACATTGAGATTGTGTGTCTAATAGTGCCAAACACAAAACATTAAAGGTACATTATTGGCTTATACTAGAAATTTGTAAATAGACATTTTTTATAGAAATGTCCTTATCGATTGGTAAAAATCGTAAGATTCTATCTGATAAATGTAATATTCAATGGCTGGCACATTGCCCTGTCCATTTTTGCAGTGAAAGACTGATTATATAGATCTGACCACTTCAGATACATAGATTCAATTAATGTCCAGAAAGTGTAGTTGGAAGGCTAGTCAATTTTATTATATATCTCCTTTCCGCCATTCTCAAGTATTTCAGAAATGGTCTAATATGATTATTCAACTGCTTTATGTATAAAATTATCCCACCAACTTGCTGATATCCATCATAAAGAACTAATTATGCTTCTGTAAAGATTGCAACTCATAATTCGAAGTGCAGATTTTACTTCTTCAGGTTGAAGTTTGAATGTCTTAAATTTTTTTTTTTTGTGTTTAATTCTTTCTTGTAATTTAGTCAGTAACACAATCTTCTGTTGTCTTTCCTTAATGTCAGCATAATTGAAATGATCAAACCGCTTTTAATAAATAACTTCATGTATGTATAATTTAGTATGTATTTGGAATGTGTAACATTGTTTTTTTACTATAGGTTTTTATTTAAAAAAAAGTGGTCTAGGGGTAGCGTCTTTGTTTCATAATCAAAACGTCTTCCGTCCCGTGTTCGATCCGCGCCATTGCCTAAATTTTGACTTCCGGCATAAGAAGTCAGCCTCATTCTGCCAACGGCCTTGTCAAAGAGGGTGGAGGAGCAGATAGGGTTCAAGGCACTCTCTTGTCCTAGGGGTGGGAAATTGCCCCTAAAGGCGGAAGAATCAGCAATGATCGACGACATGAGGATGCAGAAGGCAATGGAAACCACTGCATTAAAGACACGTAATGTGTATCCACAGGACATGTGGCTTGTAATTGAAGAAGTGTCATGATGATCTCTCCATTGGCAAAAGATTCCGGAATAGTCCCCCATTCGGATCTCCGGGAGGGGACTGCCAAGGGGGAGGTTACCATGAGAAAAAGATTGAATAATCAACGAAAGGATAACGTTCTACGAGTCGGGGCGTGGAATGTCAGAAGCTTGAACGTGGTAAGGAAACTAGAAAATCTGAAAAGGGAAATGCAAAGGCTCAATCTAGATATAGTAGGGGTCAGTGAAGTGAAGTGGAAGGAAGACAAGGATTTCTGGTCAGATGAGTATCGTGTAATATCAACAGCAGCAGAAAATGGTATAACAGATGTAGGACTCGTTATGAATAGGAAGGTAGGGCAGAGGGTGTGTTACTGTGAACAGTTCCGTGACCGGGTTGTTCTAATCAGAATCGACAGCAGACCAACACCGACAACGATAGTTCAGATATACATGCCGACGTCGCAAGCTGAAGATGAACAGATAGAGAAAGTGTATGAGGATATTGAAAGGGTAATGCAGTATGTAAAGGGGGACGAAAATCTAATAGTCATGGGCGACTGGAATGCAGTTGTAGGGGAACGAGTAGAAGAAAAGGTTACAGGAGAATATGGGCTTGGGACGAGGAATGAAAGAGGAGAAAGACTAATTGAGTTCTGTAACAAGTTTCAGCTAGTAATAGCGAATACCCTGTTCAACAATCACAAGAGGAGGGGGTATACTTGGAAAAGGCCGGGAGATACGGGAAGATTTCAATTAGATTACATCATGGTCAGACAGAAATTCCGAAATCAGATACTGAATTGTAAGGCGTACCCAGGAGCAGATATAGACTCAGACCACGATTAGTAGTGATGAAGAGTAGGCTGAAGTTCAAGACATTAGTCAGGAAGAATCAATACGCAAAGAAGTGGGATACGGAAGTACTAAGGAATGACGAGATACGTTTGAAGCTCTCTAACGCTATAGATACAGCAATAAGGAATAGCGCGTTAGCCAGTACAGTTGAAGAGGAATGGACATCTCTAAAAAGGGCCATCACAGAAGTTGGGAAGTAAAACATAGGTACAAAGAAGGTAGCTGCGAAGAAACCATGGGTAACAGAAGAAATATTTCAGTTGATTGATGAAAGGAGGAAGTACAAACATGTTCCGGGAAAATCAGGAATACAGAAATACAAGTCGCTGAGGAATGAAATAAATAGGAAGTGCAGGGAAGCTAAGACGAAATGGCTGCAGGAAAAATGTGAATACATCGAAAAAGATATGATTGTCGTAAGGACAGACTCAGCATACAGGAAAGTCAAAAGAACGTTTGGGGACATTAAAAGCAATGGTGGTAACATTAAGAGTGCAACGGGAACTCCACTGTCAAATGCAGAGGAGAGAGCAGATAGGTGGAAAGAATACATTGAAAGCTTCTATGAGGGTGAAGATTTGTCTGACGTGATAGAAGAAGAAACAGGAGTCGATTTAGAAGAGATAGGGGATCCAGTATTAGAATCGGAATTTAAAAGAACTTTGGAGGACTTACGGTCAAATAAGGCAGAAGGGATAGATAACATTCCATCAGAATTTCTAAAATCATTGGGGGAAGTGGCAACAAAACGACTATTCACGTTGGTGTGTGGAATATATGAGTCTGGCGACATACCATCTGACCTCCGGAAAAGCATCATCCACACAATTCCGAAGACGGCAAGAGCTGACAAGTGCGAGAATTATCCCACAATCAGCATAACAGCTCATGCATCAAAGCTGCTTACAAGAGTAATATACAGGAGAATGGAAAAGAAAATTGAGAATACGCTAGGTGACGATCAGTTTGGCTTTAGGAAAAGTAAAGGGACGAGAGAGGCAATTCTGACGTTACGGCTAATAATGGAAGCAAGACTAAAGAAAATCAAGACACTTTCATAGGATTTGTCGACCTGGAAAAAGCGTTCGACAATATAAAATGGTGCAAGCTGTTCGAGATTCTGAAAAAAGTAGCGGTAAGCTATAGGGAGAGACGGGTCATATACAATATGTACAACAACCAAGAGGGAATAATAAGAGTGGACGATCAAGAACGAAGTGCTCGTATTAAGAAGGGTGTAAGACAAGGCTGTAGCCTTTCGCCCCTACTCTTCAATCTGTACATCGAGGAAGCAATGATGGAAATAAAAGAAAGGTTCAGGAGTGGAATTAAAATACAAGGTGAAAGGATATCAATGATACGATTCTCTGATGACATTGCTATCCTGAGTGAAAGTGAAGAAGAACTGAATGATCTGCTGAACGGAATGAACAGTCTAATGAGTACACAGTACGGTTTGAGAGTAAATCGGAGAAAGACGAAGGTAATGAGAAGTAGTAGAAATGAGAACAGAGAGAAACTTAACATCAGGATTGACGGTGACGAAGTCAATGAAGTTAAGGAATTCTGCTACCCAAGCAGTAAAATAACCAATGACGGACGGAGCAAGGAGGACATCAAAAGCAGACTCGCTATGGCAAAAAAGTCATTTCTGGCCAAGAGAAGTCTACTAATATCAAATACCGGCCTTAATTTGAGGAAGAAATTGCTGAGGATGTACATCTGGAGTACAGCATTGTGAAACATGGACTGTGGGAAAACCGGAACAGAAGAGAATCGAAGCATTTGAGATGTGGTGCTATAGACGAATGTTGAAAATTAGGTGGACTGATAAGGTAAGGAATGAGGAGGTTCTACGCAGAATCGGAGAGGAAAGGAATATGTGAAAAACACTGATAACGAGAAGGGACAGGATGATTGGACATCTGCTAAGACATGAGGGAATGACTTCCATGGTACTAGAGGGAGCTGTAGACGGCAAAAACTGTAGAGGAAGACAGAGATTGGAATACGTCAAGCAAATAATTGAGGACGTAGGTTGCAAGTGCTACTCTGAGATGAAGAGGTTAGCACAGGAAAGGAATTCGTGGCGGGCCGCGTCAAACCAGTCAGTAGACTGATGACAAAAAAAAAAAGAAGTTATTTACCAATAAAGCCGGAAAATCTTCCTATGGAGGCACTGGTCAGTACTGGAAAACAATTTTTGTATGGACTGAAAAACCATATGTTTTACTTCTACTTGACCTGGCACTCTTGTAAAATTTCAGGCAAGTCATACATGTACATCCACAAGGCATTAGTTTACGTACCAGATTACTGAATTAAATTCGCAAATTTTTAAATATTTCACATTTTACCAGTGAAAAACGGTTAAGAAGACAGTACTGTAGGCCTTTCCCCTATGCACCGTCCATCATGGGCCACTTTGCTTCCAAAGCAGCAGAATTCCTTAACTTTGTCTTCTTCGTGATCCCTAATTTCGATAATTTATTCGCTATCCACGATTCTGCTACAACTCAATACCTCTGTCGTTTTTCTTCAGCCTTGCTTCCATTACCATGCGCAACATGAGAACTGCCTCTACGCTACTGTACGTTTCCTAAAGCCAAACTGATCGTCATATTATAGATCCTCAGTTTTCTTTTCCATCTTCTGTTTTTGCCAGCAGTTTGGATTCATGAGATGTTTAGCTGACACTGTGATAGTTTGCACTCCAGTTTGACCTTGATATCTTGCTGTCTTCAGAATTGTCTGGATATTTTTCCACATATCTAATGGTGCGTCGCCAGGCTCATAGATTCTACACACCAGCTTGAATAGTCGTTTGGCTGCCAATTACCCCAATAATTTTAGAAACTCTGATGGAACGTTATCTACCACTTCTGGCTGATGTGATCTTCAGCATTCCAGAACTCTTTTACGACACTCGTATTGGATCCCCTGCATCATCCCTATCGACTCCAGTTTCTTCTTCTAACACATCAGAAAAGTTGTGCCTTTTATAGAGGCATTCGCTGTACTCGTTCCACATATGTACTTTTCCTTGCACTCTTCATGTTTCCTCCCTTATTAATTTAATCGAATGTCGTTTTGACTTTTTTATATCCTGAATCAGTCCTTCCGACAACCATTTCTTTTTCGATTCCTTCAAATCTTTTCTTCAGCCATTTCGCCTTTGCTGTTCTGGATTTGTTATTTATTTCGTTCTTAAGGGATTTATAACGCTATATTCCTATCTTCACCTGAAAATTTTTGTACTTCCTCTTTTCTTCGATCAGTCGAAGTATTTCATCTGTCACCCAGGGTTTCTTCGCAGTTACCTTCCTTGTACCTACGTTTGCCTACCCATCATCTGTGATTGCCGTTCCTCAGTACTTCAGTATCCCACTTTCCTTCTTTCGGATGACTTTCTTAGTCTTCTGTCTACTCTACGACATTGTTAAATTGTGATCTGAGTCTATATCTCCACGTGGGTAAGCCTTACGTTTTCAGAACCTCTGACAATGATTTAATCCAACTGGAACATTTCCATGTCTCCGAGACTTTTCCAAGTACATCTCATCCTCTTGTGATTTTTGTGCTCGGTATATGTTATTACTGTCTGAACTCAACTGAAGAATTCAATTAGTCTTTCTTCTCTCATCCCTAATCCACACCCATATTCTCCCGTAAGCCTGTCTTCTATCCTTTCCGCTACAGCCACGTTCGAGTCCCCAATGATTATTAGGTTATCTCCCTTTACCTACTGAATTACCCGTTCAATACCCTCATATACTTTCTCCATCTCTTCATCTTCTGCTTGGGTTGGTGACATGTATACCTGCACTATCGTCATATTGTCATCAGAGATGCCGAAACTGCATAATTTTTAAAATATTATTACAACAGCTCCTGTTGCAGTTAGTGACACGTTTAGCTACTTTTCATATTTTTATGACCATTTTCAGATCTAATTAAGCATGAAAGGTTGAAAGTTCACTTTTTTTGTAAAAAGAACGTGCTCATTACCTATCAAATACAAGGAAAAACACCGTAGTGGACTTGTAACAATCTTCAGTGGTATACAGCTTTTTGAAGACGTGTTCTTTTGTAAAAACTTTTGACTTTTCACAACTTGTGTTTGATCTAACCTGTAAGATGATCATAAAGCTATGGAAACTGATTATCATGTGTGGCAAACTGCAACTGAGAGTGTTACAATAAAAATTTTAAGTGCTGCATGTGTGTATGAGCTGGGCGAGTTGATATCTGGTGTATTATTGTATCAGGTGCTTCTAGAGAATTGTTATGCCATTACAAAGAAATTAAACTATTTTGCTGCTTTTTCGTTTTAAAATTTATCTTACCATGCATAGAATTTATCTCTGCATGTAACTGGTCATTCTTCCCCCTCAGCTTCATTTATCAGACATTCAATGTCATTTTTTCGTATTGCGCACTACATGGCGCTGTACCTACAGTGAAGAGCCAAACAAAGTGGTACACCTGCCTAATATCGCGTAGGGCCCCTGCGAGCACGCAGAAGTGCCACAAAACACGACGTGACGTGGACTCGACTAATGTCTGAAGTAGTGCTGGAGGAAACTGACACCATGAATCCTGCAGGGCTGTCCATAAATGCTTAAGAGTACGAGGGGGTGGAAATTTCTTCTAAGCAGCACGTTGCAAGGCATCCCAGATATGCTTAATAATGTTTATGTCTAGGGAGTTTTGTGGCCAACGGAAGTGTTTAAACTCAGAAGAGAGTTCCTGGAGCCACTCTGTAGCAATTCTGGACGTGTGGGGCGTCGCGTTGTCCTGCAGGAATTGACAATGTACCTCGGGATGCACAATGGACATGAATGGATGCAGGTGATTAGACAGAATGCTTACGTACGTGTCACCCGCCAGATTCGTATCTAGACGAATCAGGGGTCTACACCATTACAGAGTCTCCACCAGCTTCAACTGACTCCTGCTGACATGCAGGTTGTCTCCATACCCGTACATGTCCAGTAATTCGGTACAATTTGAAACGAGACTCGTCCGACTAGGCAACATGTTTCCAGTCTTTGACAGACCAATGCCAGTGATGACGGGCCCAGGCGAGGCGTAAAGCTTTGTGACGTGCAGTCATCAACGAGTGGGCCTTCGGCTCCGAAAGCCCATATCGATGATGTTTTGTTGAATGCTTCGCACGCTGACACTTATTGATTGCCCAGAATTGAAATGTGCAGAAATTTACGGAAGGGTTGCACTTATTTATTTATAAGTCAAGTTTCGTAGGACTAAATTGAGGAGCAAATCTCCAACGTCATGGAACGTGTTAGTGCATGAAATTACTACATTAAAGTAATAACAGATAAAAATAAAATGTTCATGAACCCAAAAAATGTCAAGCCATAAGTTAAAGTAAACTCAGTCAATAATATAACATAAGACTCAGCTTAATTTTTCAAGCCCGTTTCTGAGCCCAAAATATCCTTTTAGAATGGGAAGAGTTACCCCAAAATATAATACCATATGACATCACCGAATGAAAATATTCAAGGTAGGCCAATTTTCGTGTCGAACGACCACTTACTTCAGATACCGTTTGAATAGTAAAAATGGCAGCATTAAGTCACTGAAAAAGATCTAGAACGTGGACTTTCCATGACAGAAATTTGAAGTGTTCAGTTTCACTAACCAAACGCCAATTCTCTGAAATTAAAACGTCGGGATTTGTTGAATTGTGTGTTAGGAAATGTAAAAACTGAGTCTTACTGTGATTTAGCTTTAGTTTATTTTCTACAAGCCATGAAAATATGCAATGAACTGCATTGTTTGAAACTGTGCCAATGTTGCACACAACATC
The DNA here is from genome assembly GCF_021461385.2 of Schistocerca piceifrons. NCBI lineage: Eukaryota > Metazoa > Arthropoda > Insecta > Orthoptera > Acrididae > Schistocerca > Schistocerca piceifrons. The sequence continues at coordinate 668,066,932 of NC_060138.1, forward strand.
CCTTACTACCAAGCTAGTGTCATCGGCAAACAGAAATATTTTACAGTTACCCGTAATACCAGAGGACATATCATTTATATAAATAAGGAACAGGAGTGGCACCTCCCATTTGACCATACCCCACTCAGAGCCCACATCACAGCCATTCTCCCCACTGTGAATAATGACCTTTTGCTGCCTGTTGTTAACATAAGAGGTGAACCAATTGTGAGTTTCTCCCCATATTTTGTAATGGTCCTACTTCTGGAGCAATATTTTGTGATCAACACAATCAAAAGCCTTCGTTAAATAAAAAAATATGCCTAGCGTTCGAAACTTTTTGTTTAACCCATCCAGTACCTCGGAGAGAAAAGAGAATATAGCATTTTCAGTTGTTAAACGACTTCTAAAGCCGAACTGTACATTTCGTAGCAAATTATGTGATATAAAACGAAATACAAAGCCTTTTCAATAATTTTGGCAAACACTGATGGCATGTAAATGGGTCTAAAATTGTCTAAATTATCCCTTTCTCCATTTTTATAAAGCGCTTTTGCAACTGAATGCTTTAATCTTTCAGGAAACTGACCATTCCTAAAGGAAAAATTACAAATATGGCTAAATACGGGGCTAACATATGCAGCAAAGTACTTTGATTTTTGCCAGGCACTCGATTACATCGATGACAGTCTTAAGTGATTTAATTATTGACTCAATCTCGCCTTGTCAGAATCACAGAGGAGTATTTCTGACATCAGTTCCAGAAAGGCATTCTCCAAGAGGGTTATATGATTCCTTGTAGAAACTAAATTTTTATTTAACTCACCAGCAATGCTCAGAAAACGATTATTAAATACTGTAATATATCTGATTTATCAGTAACAGAAATATTATATCGTCGACCTTGTGCTGCTGACCAGACACTTCCTTCACAACTGAATTAGCTATTTTATTTACGTACTGCATACTCTTTGCCTTCCTAATAACATTCTTAAGCACCTTACAATACTTTCGTAATGGGCACGTGTAGCTTGATTGTGACTACTTCTAACATTTTGATATTATTTCCGCTTTTTTCTACATGATATCCCGCTAGTCAGCCAGCCAGGCTGCCTTTTACTGCTAATACCCCGTTTAGAACGTTCTAATGGAAAGCAGCTCTCAAAGAGCCTGAGAAATGTGTTAGGAAAGCATTATATCTGTCATGTATGTTATCGGCACTATAAACATCTTGCCACTCTTGTTCCTTGATAAGTTTTAAAAACTCTCTGTTGCTGTTGGATTAACTTTCCTACATAGTTTGTAATTTTATGTGACGTTTGCTTGAGGACAAAAGCCTGTTAGTGTTAAAATTTGTGCATCATGGTCTGAAAGGCCGTTCACCCTTTACTAACGGAATGCCTATCTAGTGATGAAGAATGAATAAAAATATTGTATGTGGCTGGTCTACTGTTCCCCTGCACCCTAGTTGGAAAAAAGACAATCTGCATCGGATCATATGAATTTCGAATATCTATCAATTTCCTGTTCCTTGCCCAGTCATATATAACAAATTTCTGGTACTTCCAAAAAAGTGAATTAAGAACCCTCTGTAGCTTGAGCAGAAATGCTCTGAAGTCAGAGTTAGAGGAACTATAAACAACAAAAATTAAACATTTAGTTTCATTAAATTCACCTGCCCCTGCACAACATTTAAGTATCTTTTCAGTGCAGTGCCGTGATACGTCTGTGAATTCAAATGGAATTTTTTTTTTCCGTAATGGGCACTCCGCCATCCCACAAGGAACTTCTTGAAAAACAGGCAGCTAATCTGTACCCTGGTAAAGGAGGCCTCTGATCTGTCAAATATACCAATAATTTCACAGTCAACATTTATACAGTTCACTAACTTTATCTCTAATACCTCTTATATTTTGATGAAACATGCTAATTTCTTCTCTACCTGGAAACATGACATCCTCTGAAGGTGATTCCTTAGTTAGAGGGACTTCCTTTAAGCACGTATACCTATCAGCTGACTTCAGTCTACAAAAGTAGCACCTCTAACACCAACTACTACAGGAATTTTTCCATGAGTGATCCCACCACCCAACACTTCTCTGTCGCCTGTAAGCTTTGCCAGCCTCCCCTTCTCATACCTATTGAGGTGCAGGCCATGCCTAGTGAAATCCAATCTACTAATAGACAACTGGCACCACTGCACTGTGCCCCATGCCCTCTGCCATCAGTACCTTCTCACTCCCATGTTAACGCACCCAACAGCAGCGTTAAGATGAAGCCTATCATGACTCTGAAACACTTGCACGAAATGCACATTAGTGCCACCAGTTTGAGTAGATACCTTTACCAGTTCACCACGTACATCATGCTCCCCCTCCCTATCACCACCTGATCCTCCTTCGCAAAATTCCTACATAACTTCCCTGTGATGTCAGTCACCTGAGCCAACCGTCCACTATGGTGCCTCACAATGGTGGTGACCTGGTACTCACTCCCCAACACTTCCTGTAACTGCTGGCCCACACCTCTACCGTGTGAACTACCTAGCAGCAGAACCTACTTCTTTCTGTTAGACTTTGCAACGGGGTTGGCCTCCTAATTGCTGAGCATTGCTGCATGTTTCCTACACCTACAGCTACAAGAGGTCCCTCTCCACTAAACTCTGACGTTTGGTCAAATCCATTGCTTATACGCAAAGTACAACTGTCTGACCTCCTAGCTGCCTTCTTACCAACTGCCAGTTCCCGTTTCCCAGCACCCTTCACCCCCCTCAACCTATTTAGTTCCTCCATTGCGTTTTCTAACTGCACCTGAAGGACACAGATTTACGCTCCTGCTCCTCTAACAACTTATTTCTACCGCAGATTCTGCATTTCCAGGAGAGGATCTCACTAGACTGCCCATTGGCTTCTACACTGCATTCCCCCCTAATGAAAATACTTTGAACAAATCCCAACCCTAATGCACTACGACAGAGCACATACTTCTCGCTCATGGTAAAATTTTATAGTTACTGAAAAAAACTAAACGTCTACGTTATCTAAGTTCAGTTACAGCAGTAGAACTATTTATAGAACTAACAACAGCGGTCTCGAAGTTCTCTCTCCACTAAGAAAGCAACAACTTTTATTAAAGTACTAAACCACAACTGATACCCAGACCAACAAAACATCACAAAATGTATTAGCTAAAACCAAAAATTAAAGCGGCTACTGGAACATTCAACAAGGTTAAAACAGTGAACGAAGATTTCACTGAAGTATTTCACTAGAAACAATAAGAAATGTCAGCTGAAAACTAAAGCATGAATTTTCTAAACGACTTCAACGCACAGAAAACTAAAAAACACTGCGAGCGAACGTTTCCGAAAGTTTATTAAATCGTTATTTTGCCAGAAACAGAACGGAACACAGTTGAAAACTATTACATTTAATAACTGTATAACAGTGCACATACAACTTTGTCAGAACTTGCCTTTATAATCGCTACAGCCGCAACCGCACGCCGCAAAATGTAAACACAGTACTGCGGCGTGAGATTTGGTTGAACGACGTTAAGCACACTCATGAATAACAAACCACTCCAGTCAGTAACACAGAGAGAAAGACTGAGATTAATGAAAACCTACTAATAAGTTACTTTTACAGTTAATATTAACACAAATAAACTTTAAAATAAGTAACTGAAAACTGAAACTTTATAAAATATTGACGAGCGATTTCAAAAGCAGTCCAGCATACGTAACGTCACACCAAAGAAATTATGTCACGTTTAACGATTCTCTTCAGTCGTCGTTGGTCCCTTCTTGCTGGATCTTTTTCCGGCAGCAGCGATGTCGGAGATTTGATGTTTTACCGGGTTCCTGATATTCACAGGACACTCTTGAAATGGTCCGGAAAATCCCCACTTCATCGCTACCTCGGAGATGCTGTTTCCCATCGGTCTTGCGCCGACTATAACACCACTTTCAAACTCACTTATATCTTGATAACGTGCCATTGTAGTTGCACTAACCGATCTAGCAACTGCGCCAGACACTTGTTGACTTATATAGGCGTACCGAACCGCAGCGCCGTATTCTGCTTGTTTACATATCTCTGTATTTAGTACTATTACGTCGCATATGATATGTTCTATATGCTTCATAGATATATTTACTATGGATGAAGACACTATGGTTCCCGCTGATAATCGTCCAGTTTGCAGTTAAAATTTATTGTTGAAATGGAATTAGATGCATTCCGTTATTAACTCCAACAGCTTGACTGTGCCTTGGATGTACTCATTTGGAAGTGTACAGTGAGTTTTAAGGTTTTCTTTTATGACGTTTGTTGTTCTGTTACTGCTGTTTTAGACTAAAGATTGAATTAAATGGGAATAGGGTGCGTATGGCTATAATTTCAATGCCTTCTATGAATTTAGTCAGTTGTTATATATTCTTGACATAGTCAGTCTAGCGGCGACTTCCATTGTACGATAACTGAAGTCAACTTACAAGCCAAGATCGCTAAAAATATTTTATTGGATGAAGAAAACTTCACAAACCAAGATTACTAAAAATGCATTTTATTGGATGACAGTTTTCGAGACAGAGCAATGCTGTCACCATCGAATTACAGGCTTTAAAAAAGCATAGGATCCGATTATCACATCATAGCTCTGTCGATGCAAATCATCCAATAAAATGCTTTTGTGACGATCTTGGCTTGCGAAATTTTCTTCAGTTATCATGAATCAATTATGTTGTGTTTTATAGTTCTATCTACTTGTAATTTGTACTTTTGTGACAATGTTTAAATATGTGTCTTGCAAGTAGTTTGACTAGGAAATAATTCTTGGAAAACTTTAGTTAGCATGAAAAGGAGAGTGTAGCGGGATTTTTTAAATATATTTTTCCTTTCTTCTTGTGTCCTAGTAAGTGTTCAACGTCTTTCAGAGCGTTTAACAAATTTATCTGAAACTTTTTAGTTGGTTTTGCTTGAAGTTCGCAGTTTTACCTCTTACAATGAACTCTTATGTATTATTGTGGTATTGATCTTTATCGAGTGATGCCATTATGTTTCCAATATATGTCTTTGAAATGTCTGTATTGTGTTATTGTAGTTTCTTTTTGAGTTTTGCCAGACCTATGGAGTTTGTGTTTTTGTTTTCCAGTATTTTGTTTCACCTTTGTTATTATATTTTTTATTTATTATTATTTTAAATTTATTTTATTTCTTTATTTTTATGCTTTCTGGTACTTTTGTAAGACCAATGTTTACCTTACTTGTTTCATTTTTTCAATGTATATGACTCTTTGATTCAACTATTATAATAACATTACAAAAAGTTGTGTAAAAGTTTTCGATTAGTCACAAAAAAAGTGTAATGCAAAAAGAAGTGTCTATATGCTGCACAACACACGTTGGAAAAGACGTTTATTGATATATGGCACAGAAAAGGCATAAATTATGAGACCGTTTCAGTTTAGAAGTTACTATCTTGACTATGTTTTACATAGAACCAGGTAATCAAGCATATTTTCCTGTCAGCTACTGTTATTTTGAATGTACAGGTTTCCATGTAACTGTTGTTCGTCTGCTTTACAGCGCCAGCATAGGTACACGGCCCTAATTCTTTGTTCTGATAACGTGTGTCACTAACTGTATTTCCTGGTTGCTTACGACGACGGAAGTGTACGTGCTGTGACTCAGTGCCAGCAGTTTTTTCCTCAAAGATAGCTAGAATATTATTGTAACAACCAAAGAATATCACACGTTTCGGCACAATTTTCTCATGGTACTAAAAATTTGAACGGGACGGTGTAAGAGTGTTTATTTCTTCATTCCGGTCGATAGCATGGAATTTCGTAAACTGTGTTATGCACTGACATTTAAAGGATTGAAGGAGGGTCACAGTTGAACATCTGGTAGGCAACGAAGCTGTTGTTAGAGACGAAGCTCAAACTCGGACTGCGGAAGGAATCACTCCAGCATTCGCCTTATGTGATATAAGGGGATGAGAGAAAACTTAAACTACGTCTCCAGTGTCTTACCGCTGCGCCATCGCCCACGGTAGTGACATACGATTTTTCTCATTTTAGAGTTGGGCAGCTGATGTACAATGCGTGACTACTCGAGCAGTATAAAGTACAAGACATTTTACAGTGACAGGTGCCATAGAGAACGCAAGAACTGCGTGTGGAATTTCACACTTGACTGAACACGTCTGCTCATGTTCGAGTAAATGGCAGTCGTAAAGAGACCGATCAGAACTTGAACTCACAGCCTTTATATACATAGAGTCAGGGCACTGAACGTCGCACCTTCCAAAAAGTGCAGTCACTGATCTTCTTAAAGATCCCTTGAGTACTTCAATCTCATTAAAATCCTCAGCAGCGTCTGGGCAGCCGAATAGCCATACGCTTCGTCGGATTAAAGCACTAAATAAAACAGTGTTACTGCGGCAGACGACTCATCATTTCAACGACTTGTGGCATCGTTATGCGTACAATCATGCAACACAGAATCCTATCGTCACGTTGGCGTATAGAAGCCGCAGTTGTACAAATATGCCTTAGGTAACAGCTCGGCACAAGGCAGAGAAATTAGTAAAAGTCTTGATATAGGGTACGTTCCTGTAACAAAAATGAGGCTCTTAACATGTGTGACAGTTTCCCTAACAGGAGAAAGACGAATCTTATGCATTTACTAAACTAAGTTCTCAAGCTATGTCGAAGTGTTTCGATAACAAGTTTACGAGCTGTAAGCCATTTGTCCTGTGCTCGATGTATCAGACCCCTTACGGCTTACATATCGAATACAGTCGTTTTTGACTTGCGCCGGCAAGGACCGCCAGCGCTTTCGATGTCTTGCAGAGGTACACACCAAGGTGCTGTGCGAGTGTCTCTAGGACGAAATGAGGCGCTGCGCTCTACTAGGATAAAGTGTTTGTCTGTTTATCAGCGTAAAAAATACTTGAAATTATTCACAATTCTGGTTAGCTATTGTCAATGTTCTGTCGCTAACGTGTTGCCAGCATCAAAATGGCTGTTGTGTAAAATATCTTAATGGCCGTGGAATGTTGCTAGTAACTTAAACTGCCTAAACGCTGAATATCTCTTGCGGAGTGTTTCCAGAACATACAGTTCGCACTGTAGACACACGAAATCTTTTTACATCGTTGATTTGATATTATTTGGGTGAGATCATGAGAATCTTTGCTAAATATCTTAACTGGTTTGGGAAAGTATGCTCACATTTATCTAATTACAAGTGAAGTATCACATGAAATGTCGGTTGCTGTTTGATCATAAAACAACAACGCTGACTCAAATGCGTTTGTTTTTCGTTTGTCTGTTGAATACATAACAACAAAGATAAAAACCCCAATGGAATCTGATTCCAGCATTGTAACCGAAATTCGCATGAAGATAATCCGCCAACAATATTTGCGATTATCTGTATATCTGTTGTAAAAACACTTCACTCTATAACATATGAAAGTTAATTCCAAATATGGACAAGAAACTGAAAATAATACCACGTTACTAGAAAAAATTGATGTGTGATTGGGTCAACCTGTGTAAACGACGATTTTGCAGTTTCCTATGTTAATCATTAGCTCAGATCTGTCAGGAATAAAGTCTTGTGTATAGAATAACACAAAGCACTCCGGTAGTCTAGCATTCATGCTTGGTCTTGACAGGGCTAGCAGTTAGTGATGTTTGCTACGCAGATTTGAGAAGAAATTATTTAAAGATCTAGCAAAGATGTTTCGAAATGTGTTACTTTGTGAGAAAGTGATTCTTATCTCGTAGAAAAAGATTTGTATTGCTGAAGATTATGACGAGATGAAATTCTTGTGTCCAAAATATACAGTAGCATATACATGTATTCGATGCATATTGTAATCACGAGCACTAGGTTTATATTGCACTGAGTTTGCAGATGACGATGCATTGTTGAAACTTGTTGCAAGAGAATGGATTATTACTTGATAACAGCTTTTGGTGGTACAAATAATGTCTTTCGTATCCCTAAATATTCTCAGGCTTGCATTCAATACAGAGTATATATGCTGGACAGGGCGGTGTTGGAGTGAAGCAGGCTATTCGGCAGTTTCTTAAGTGCGCCGCATGCTAGTAACTGTCAGAAAGTGCTCTCTGTAGGTTACCAGTCAGAGCCAAACAACATTATCTTTTGATGACAGTACGGTTATAATAAGATTTTATTCCAATGAAGTTATAAATTGTAGCTCTGGCTACTGACAGCCTGCTTCAACTTCGTTCAGGGTTATATAAGTTTGTAGAATAGCTGCTGGTTGCTTTCTTAGGGACTGTAAATCAATTTAATGAGTACTAATAGTGTATTTATCTTCTAGATTTATTCTCTTTTTGCATGCAACCATTTACTTTTCTCTGTACTTCGGTCTGATTTGATTTTTAAATGACTTTCATTCCGTATTCTTATCTTTTCCTGAACAAATGTGCACTTCTTTCTTTCGTCAATTAGCTGCATTATTTCTTCTGTTGTCCAGGGCTTCTTTACTGTTACATTCCCTGTATCTACCCATCCACCTTCTGTAATTCCCCATTTAAGGGCTACCCATTCGCCCCAACTGAACTGGCCACTATGACATTCATTATCGAAGTACTTGCAGCCCCAGAACTTCGGCCGCATGTGATCATTCCTCAATACTTCACAATGTCACTTCTGTACACTTGTATTCTTCCTGACAGCTTTGTTAAACTTCAGGATACCCTTCATCATCACTAAATTGTTATTTAAGTCTATATGCGATTCTGGGAATGACTTAAAATCCACTATTTGATTTCAGATTCTCCGTCTCACAATCATATATTCCATGTACTCATGCCTCTGGGCTTTTCCCTACTTCCTTCCCTTGCAATTTCTGAACAGTGAATTCGATAGTAGTAGCTGATAGGAGAACTCAGGGTTTCATTCTTCTCTCTCATTCTTACCACTGATCCCATTTTACCCCGTAACTAATTCTTGAGTTCCTTCCCGTATTACAGCTTACCAACTTGCTATGATTCCACAGTTGTTTTCAGCTGCCTTTGCACACCGCGTTACTTATTCAACGTCTTCTGGTTGCCGGCATGTACATTATCTGATCAAAAGTATCCGGACACGCCTATGAATGAGCAATGCACTAATAGATGTCACGAGGCAGACCCGCCGGTAAAAAAGGAGTTGTCAGTACAGAAGCAGTAACAACTGAACAGGTCGGTCAGGGTGATTTCTAACGTGGATTAGTCATTGGATGCCATCTGACTAACAAATTGATCAAGGCCATTTCAACCCTTCTACAGCTGCCCAAATTGACTGCTGGTGATGTGACTGTGAAGTGAAAACGCGAGGAACAACCACAGTTAAACCAAGACCGGGAAGACCTCGTGTACTGACGGGCAGAGCCGTAGAGCTTAGCGAAGAGCGATTGTAAAAAATCACTTGATACAGCTGTAAGGAGTCTATAAAAGCGTGGGGTGCAACGATCGAACAACTTCTCACAAGCCACACATTTCTGCAGTCAGTGCTGAGCGACGCTTGAGATAGTGGAAAAAGCGACGTCGCTGCAGAGTGTCGGTGGAAAGGAGTGATTTGGTATCACGAATTACGCTGTAGCCTCTGGCGATCCGATGGAAGGGTTTCGGGCGAGCGAATGTCTGCAGAGCATTACCTGCCTTCATGTGCAGTGCCAACAGTGAAGCACACAGGACGTGCTGGTACGGTAATCGGTATTTTTCGTGATTAAGGTTCCCTTATTACGCTTAAGAAACTCTAAATTCGGAAGGATGTAAACGCATTTCACGGCTTTATGTACTGCGTACAGTAGAGGAACAGTCTGGAGACAGTGATTCATTGTACCAGCATGACAATACAGCCTGTCGTAAAGCATCATGTGTGCGGCAGAGGTTGTGGGTAATAACATACCTGAAATGGGCTGCCGACGTTGTAAGGTAACCGGCGAGTTGTGGCGCCCTGGAAATATTATAAGTTCGGATTTGGCGTGGCCGCAAGGGCCGCTCAGCAAGCCGGGGCCCGGCGGCAAACACGTGGTGCCAAACGTTAGCTGGACAAGAGGGATAGCCCCAGAGCGTGGTCCAGGCCGATCATGTGGCTGGGAATTCCTTGGTGACGCTGTAGCGATAAAAGAGACGTGTAGGAGAGCCAAAGATTTCACAGTTCATATAGAAATTAATAACAGCCAGATGAATCATGATACCTCAAAATGAAACATATACATTATTATTATTTGCACGGCGATTCCGATGGTGTAACCAGACTTTTAATATCTTTATTAGTTTAAAGTTTAGTATCTGACTGTAAATTGTACAAGTAACACCCAACAACGAATTTCCAAAATCTAAATGGTTCATCCGATTTTGTCGATCGACCTGTCTTTAGAAAGCTATTGGTGTAAACCTAAATTGGTATGAATTACAGGCATGTAACTCGAATAGTACCTGAGTTATTGGAGGTCGAAGTGTCCGATTACTATCGATCGCATCAGGCCATAAGTACGCCACATTTACACGAAAAAACGGTAGCAGCATTCTTATAAATATATTTATTCATTTATGACTTTGTTTATATCAGATATATGCCATTCATGAAGAAATTGGTCAATTATTTACTGTGTTTTAGAAAGCACAGAGACGTTAGGCTACTGGCCTACTTTTGCTTGCTATTGCTTTGATTTATGTCTATTTAATTTGTTTATGTATTTAATAATGTGTGTTAGAGCGTGTTTATAGCCCAGACATAATAATATTTATTTAATTTCAAGTTATTTAAATGTAAATCCAGTATTTGGAAAATGTTTCATTATGTTTGTGACTGTGCGTTGGCTTGAAGACATGGCGGGAGCGCTCTAGCCAATCAAGTGCTCGTGAATGGGGGAACTGGAAGTGGGAGAAGAGAGTACGGGAGAGGATAGCACAAGGGAGGTGCTGGCCGCGACGGTGTGACGGACGTACGGTCGCAGGAAAGACATGGAGAGTGTGGAGCGGTTTGCGCGTGTTCGCGGGGGATAGAAATGCTTCGGAGTGCCGACTTGTGAACGTGTGAGATTTCCGTGGTTTCTACAGTGAAGACGTAGTATGCGTTTAGAAGTGAATATCTCGCGAACTATGTTGTCATTCATAACTAATTGCGTGAAATAGGAATCTACTGTTTCCCTTTAATTCAACTTATATTTTATTTAATTAGTGGGCAATCGACACCAATAAGAGATTTTCAGAAATATATCGCATTCTCAACAGCTCTTCTACTATCGTACAATCATTTAAAGTCGTTAAGATAGTGCCTGCAAATTTTATTTAATTGCAGTCTTTCATTTATAAATTTCTGCGTTACATTCGCAATTGCCGAGTGAACCTTTGACCATTCGATTCATGTATATATTCATATTGTATACTGTAGACTCAGCAGTATTTGGCTTGTAATGCGGCAACTACGTATCCCAGCTCCTAGACAACGAAAGCAGCCAAAACTTTTAATATTTCAACTCTGAGTCGGGGTTTACGTAGTTGAGGGCCACCACCAGTACACAATTATTAGAAAACATGATTCAGCTTCTCACTGAACCTGCTGAAACATCAGTATTTACGCCAAAAACATCGTACTCTGCCAACAGCACAGAAAGTGAGGTAGGCCTAAATATTTACTCTGATAGCCATGGACGCGGTCTTCCGGAAATTCTCAAGAATCATCATGACTTAAAAGCCTACATTTGCGTAAAACCAGGCGCTCCAGTGCAGGAAATTATAAAGGACGTCATAAAAGACAACAAAAAAGCAGAAATCGTTATATTTTATTAATTGGAGGTGCCAATGATGTGTACAGGAATAAGTTACTGAATGCTGTGCACAACTTAAGGAAATTTCTGGACGGTACTAAGACGCAGAACGTGATTGTCACTAGCATTCCTTGTAGACATGACCTTATCCCCACTTCGTGGGTAAACGCTGAAATTAGGGAAGCCAATTCACAATTTCAGGAAATATGCAAAATGTATCCAAATACAAACTTTTTTTGTACAGATTTTCTTAAGAGAGACTGCTTCACGAAACATGGGATGCATCTGAACAAAAAGGGCAAGAAACTTTTGTGTGGGAAAATCAGTGAAATGTTAGAGAGACTGAACAAACATAGTAACAGCACGTCATTACCATTAGCTCCAACAGTTTTAAAGCAAGCACCAGCAGAAGTATTTCCACAAAAAATGCTAAAACCATCAGAAACAATCACAGTAGCAACAACAACAAGAGCAGCAACAGCAGCTACATCAGCAGCAGAGCCACCTCTGCTACCAGCAACGGCAACAGAATCAATGGCAGCTGGACCAACTCCGCCAAAAGTAGTAAAAGCATCAAGAACGGTTACACTAACAACAACTAATGCAGTAACAGCTCCATCAACTGCAGAGCCAACCCTAATACCAGCAGGAAAATCAACAGCAAAAGAAACAGAACCATCATTAGCAACAGCAGAACCAGCCACAATAGCAGCAGAATCAATTCCAACATTATCAGAACCAGTACTGTCAACTAAAAAACTTCAGACAGCAGACGGAAGCCAATGCCTCCATCCCATCTAAATGATTTTTAGTGGAAACCAGAAAGAGGAGGAAGCCTACAAGAGAAACAGAGATTTGACCTTATTTAAGTCAGAAAATCAGAGAAATCTACAACAAGGTATTTACAACTTTAAAATAATCCACCAGAATGTACAGGGCTTGAGCAAGAAATATGAACAATTAGACGTGTTTGTAAATGAAACTATGCCTGATGTGCTTGGTATTAGTGAACACTGACTATCTAATGCCAAATTAGAACTTTTTAAATCTCTAAACGTGGTACTAGCTAATAAGTTTTGCAGATCTACTATCAGAGGTGGGGGTGTATCAATGTATGTAAAGAGCACATTTGATTTTAATTCGGTAAATGTAAGTAAATATTCATTAGAAGGAACAATTGAATTATGTGCAGCATATATAAAGATACCAAATGATGAAATTTATGTTATATGTTTATATAGACTGCCAGGTGGAAACTTCGAAGTTTTCTTAACAAGGTTCTGTGAAATGATAGAGAATGTTTTTATATCACACCTGAACAAGTTAGTAATTATAGGAGATTTCAACATAAATGTATTAGCAGATAAGTTACACACTAGACTATTCAAGAATACTCTGCTTAAATATAATGTAAGATACCTGATAAACACTGCAACCAGGGAGACTGAAACATTCCAGTCTGCAATAGATAACATAATCACTGGTATTCATCTTTACAGTCTTACATCTTCTGTTATTATAAGTGCTTTGTCAGACCACCAGGCAGTAGAACTAAGTGTGCACATAAAAAAGGTTCCTACACACAGTTGCTATAGATATATTAGGATGAATACAGACCAAAATATAACTCAGTTGAATAATGTGCTAAGGAATGTGGACTAGAACAGTGTTCTAATGACACTTCACAGTTGTGGCAAATTCTCAAGTGAACTATTCTACATTCTTAACCAAGATTGCCCATTAATAAAAAAGAGAATTCAGTCACATGCTGTAACCCGAAACTGGATATCAAGTTCAGTCACTGAGACTAGAGAAAAACTAAGATGGTATGAGTATGCTATGTTAAATGACTTGAGCAATAGAAAATTAAAAGAAGAGTTCAAAAAATATCAGAAATACTATGTAGACCTCCTTATTTGAGAAAAGAGAAACATTTTGAAAGTGTCATTCAGAACTCAAATAATATCTCCAAAACACCATGGTCACTAGTAAGTAGAGAAATAGGTAAATCTGGGAACCATAGAACTGAAAATCACTTGCTGATAAACGGCACAATAGAAACTGATGAGAATAAGATAGCAGATCTATTTAACAATTACTTTGCTTCTGTTGGTTCCAGCATAAACAATCAGCTTAAAAATCATAAATACAAATTCATAGGAACACCAGTGTCAGGAAGTATATTTTTGATGCCAACAAGTAAAGAAGAAATAATTAAAATAGTGAGTAGCTTAAAGAATTCCCATTCAGCAGGATATGATGGTCTTAGTCTGGACACTCTTAAGAAATGTATACATAAAATTGCATCACCTTTATTAACAGTTATCAATTCTCATATGGAAGATGGTCTATTTCCAGATGAGTTGAAAATTGGCTGAGTTGTGCCTATTTTCAAAAAAGGAAACAGGAATTTAGTAGAAAACTTTTGACCCATTTCTAGTCTTCCAATAATATCTAAAATCTTTGAGAAAGTAATATACATAAGAATCGGGAACTTCCTGGTGTGCAAAAAAGTGATTTCTAAGGGGCAGTATGGGTTTGTCAAGGGGTCATCCACCATTACAGCAGCATCCAACTTAATCGAAGGTGTCACTCAAGCATAGATAATAAAGAACATGTATGTGGCATGTTTCTAGACTTACAAAAAGCATTTGACTGTGTTGATATGACCATATTGCTGGACAAACTGTGGAACTATGGTATTCGAGGCACAGCCCATAATCTGATGAGGTCCTACTCGACAAATAGGAAGCAGTTTGTGTCTGTTAGCACTACAGAGGGAACATACAAATCAAACACTACTGACATAAATTTTGGTATTCCACAGGGGTCAATATTAGGACCACTTCTTTTTATTATTTATGTAAATGATATTCAGTCCATAACAAACCATGCAACAGCTATCTTATATGCAGATGATACCACGTCAATATGCAGCAATCCAAGCTATTCACAGCTCGAAGTGGAATCCAGTACTGCAGCAGGCTTAATTCTGCAGTATTTTAATGAAAACAAACTAAAATTAAACACAAATGAATCTGTCTACATTGAATTTGATCTTGGGAGGCAAAAAACTCATGAAAACCAAATCATAATGGGTGATGAATACATTAGAAAACAATACTCGACCAAATTTCTTGGCCTGACACTAGATGCAGAGTTAAACTGGTCTGATCATGTGAATGATATTTGCAAAAAGCTATGTACTACCATATATGTCCTAAGAAAACTGACACCTTTTTGTAACATCACTACTCTGAGGCAAATATATTTTGCACTATTTGAATCCCATCTAAATTATGGGATAGAGGTATGGGGATCCAGCAGTAAAGGTAATATGAAAAGTGTACTTACCTTACAAAAGAAGGCACTTAGAATTTGGGAAAGAAATGTGCCAGGGAGTCCTGCAGAAATTCGTTTAAAGAATTTAAAATACTAACTGTTCATAACCTGTATGTGCTGAAGATAATCATTATCGCAGTAAACAGTAACAAAACACTTAATAAAGAAAAACACGATCACAACACTAGAGGTAGAGAGAGACCCCACATCATCTCTCATAGAACAACACTTTATGAGAAAAGCCCTCACTATGCAGGCATAAAACTACTGAATTGCTTCCATCCTAATATCTCCAAATTGCCCATTACAAAACTAAAAATGAAATTAAAATTATGGCTCCTAAACAATCCCGTATATTCAATAGATGAGTTTCTAGATTTAGTACACTCGTATGGTGGAAGACCATCTATCTAAAAATATATGTAATCTCAGATCTTAGACTGTGTCACAAACTGTAAATATTTGAATGTCAGATATGAATACTGTGTTACAAACTGTAGATTCCTTAATCTAAGTATGGCAATAACAATTTTTTTATGTATAGTCCATATATGTAACTCTGTTCTCTCAACTAAATTTAGAAAAAGTTGTGTAGATAAAAGTGCCAGCCAATAATATGTAACCCTAGTAAGTAAGGCTCTGACTTATCCAGAAGACTGGAAGAAAAAAAACCTTTTTTTGTAATCAGTTGATGTTGGATTAAAATAAAATAAATAAATAAATAAATATTGTGGAAGCCCGCAGCGTGAGCCCAATGGAACACCTTTGGGTTGAGTTGGAACTCTCCAAACTGCAGCATCCAACATCACTATCCTCTTTGATTTCGGCTCTTGAGGGAGAATTGGCTGCTATTTCTCCACAGACATTCAGACACCCCAGTGAAAGAGTTCCCACAAATTTGAATTTGTAATAAAAGTGAAAGGTGGACACTAATAGGCGTCAGGATACTTTTCATCAGATAGCTGGACTATTGTTGTTGGTGTTGGTTTGCTGTCGATTCTGATAAGAATAATTCTATCACCGAACGGTTCACAGTATTACAAGCTCTGCCCCCCGCCTTTTTTCTTCTTATTCATAACGAAACCGACTCCAGTTACATTACTCTTCTGTTGATATTACTCTACAATCTTGCAGTTCCCTTCTCAAATTTTCTAGCTTACATATTTAGGCTTGTAATAATACACACCACGACTTGTAGCAGAAAGTCAGTCTCTTGCTCGTGGGCACCTCCCATACGAAAGTCTCCTCCAGAGGTCAAAATGGGGGCTTTGTACATAATATTGGAGAGATCATGAAATTATTTTGATATAAAGGCCATATGCCCCGTGTATTGTATTATGTATCTTTAATGCAGTGGTGTTCATTCGCTTCTGCATCCTCATCTCGTTGATTATTGGTGATTATGGGCAGTTCCTACCCCAAAAGCGAGAGAGTGTCCCAAACTTTTCTCTGCCCTCTTTGTCAAGACTGTCGACTGAATTATGTTACCACCTTGGAGGCCGAGCGGTTCTAGGCGCTACAGTCTGGAACCGCGCGACCGCTACGGTCGCAGGTTCGAATCCTGCCTCGGGCATGGATGTGTGTGTCGTCCTTAGGTTAGTTAGGTTTAAGTAGTTCTAAGTTCTAGGGGACTGATGACCTCAGATGTTAAGTCCCATAGTGCTCAGAGCCATTTGATCCATTTGTATATAGAGCAGAGAGTGAAAAATTGTGTCAAGGCCAGGAATCGAACCTGGGCCTCCTGCTTACTAGGCACTAAGGCTACCTTGGCACAGCGGTTAACACAGCTGCATGGATTACCTTGGCACACTTCCCGCCTCGACCCGAATTTTCACTGCCGCCTCTAATTATCCCTAATACACGAAAAGGGGAGACAGCAAGAATGTGGATGGAGGAGGGAGGCGTGCCAGGCTAATCTGTGCAGTTGTGTGAACCTTTGTCAAGGCGGCGACTTAGTGGCTAACGCACCTACCTAGCAAGCAGGAGAACCGTGTTAGATTGCCAACGTTGGTACACAATTTCACTCGTCGCAACAGTCTACATACATAAAATCATATCCGCCTGAGACCAGTAAATTCTCTGAAATTGTGTAGTTTCATTTAAAATTTATACACTGGGTGGGAACGAATTGGCGAGCCAGAACGTCTGTTTTTAGCACTGAAAGACACTACCCCTATACTCTCCAACGTGATTTCTCTTCTTGCGAAATACAGTGAACTACAGCATAGTAAAAATTTTAATGCATTGTCTAACCACCAAAACCATGTCAGCAAGGAAATAATTAACAAAAAAAGGACAATACCAGTGTAAATTTTGTATCCATAAAAATATAGTGTTTGAAATCGTTTTAGATGTAAGTTAGAGAAGTCATAAGAACTGCAACAATTGCCACAGAATATGTTTTTTTCCTAAAACAAGAATATCACGTATATTACAAAAAATTAACGTGTGATATTTATACAAATAAAAGAGTTTTTGCGTCAGTCACTTACTTATTTTGCCACCACACGTTTCGATGGTTCACAACATTATCTTCAGGCGGAGAACTGTTTATTTACATAGCTGGGTTTGGTGAAGAGTACAGAAGTCTTTTCACAGTAGCAGACCAAGGGCAGTGTAGGTTATGTTGTGTCTTTTGCTATTGATAAAAATTGTGTATTTAGAAAAAGGCGCTTTTGAGGTTAAAAACATTAATTTCTGATAGTGAGTTGTAGTTACAGGAGCAGCAAAGTAGTAAAAAGTCTGCATACTGCTGCCTGTTGCATGTCCTCTCCACTGCACGTTATGTTTACATCGTCACTTCAGAGATGTACATGCTACAGATGTGCTTGTTTACATTGGATAAATGGTTCAAATGGCTCTGAGCACTATCCGACTTAAGTTCTGAGGTCATCAGTCGCCTAGAACTTAGAACTAATTAAACCTAGCTAACCTAATGACATCACACACATCCATGCCCGAGGCAGGTCTTCGAACCTGCGGCCGTATCGGTCGCTCGGCTCCAGACTGTAGCGCCTACAACTGCTCGGCCACCCCGACCGGCGCCGTTGGGATCCAGCACGGAGATCCGTATTACCCTCCTGAACCCACTGATTCCATATTCTGCTAACAGTCATTGAATCTCGACCAATGCGAGCAGCAATGTCGCGATACGATAAACCGCAAGGCCACTGCGGCCGGCTTACATTGGATAGAAAGATAAAAGATTAAATGATTTCTACGTAAATATGTTTTTCTTTTTTTGGAAGAATGTGCATCGCTGCAGCAGATTATGCACATGTACACAATTCATTTATCACATTAGGTTCTTCTATATATAAAAATATTTTCCTTGCATATTTAAAAAATATGCTGTAGCATTGCATACAAAAGTAAAAGAGTAATGGTTATGTACATAAATAAACGAAAACGTATTTATCTACATAACCATTTAATCTTATATTTTCGTCCGATGCTGCAATATATCTTTAAAAAAATACGAGGAAAAAAGTTTATGTATACACTGCTGGAAAAGAATCAGTACGCCCTTTCAATTCACTTAAGATTTATTGTTGCAACAGAGCATATGGAGAACATCAAATGATTACAGTTACAGATCAACAGCACAAGGAGTTCTGGGGTACCAGCTATCAACCCACACTGAAACATTCGTATTAGCACCTGGTGTTGTTTCAATAGTTGGCAAGTAGGCGCTGACTCTAGTATGCAGTCGATCGTACAGATGCTGAATACTGATCTGGGATACGTTGTGCCACGCCTGCTCGACCAGTTCACGTAGTAGTGTAAGAGTTGTTTGTAGGTGAGTTGCATGAGCTACATCTTATCCCATCATATCCCACGCGTGCTCGATTGGAGACAAGTCCGCAGATCGTGCTGGACAGGGAAATTGCTGCACTTCTTGCAGAGCATATTATGTTTCATGGCCAGTGTGTGGGCGGACATTATCCTATTGAAACAACACATCAGCTTTCCGTTTCGAGAACGGCAAAGGAATGGGTCTAACTACATTCTGCACGTACCGAGCACTGGTTACCCTCAACTCCAGAAACACCAAAGGTGAACAACAGTTTTAGCATATCGCACCCGAGACCGTAAGACCTGGGGTGGGCTGCACCAAAACGAGTACCATCACAGACACCAACCACATCAAACAACATTTCAAGCGCCTTTTGCGAGTTT
Organism: Schistocerca piceifrons; assembly: GCF_021461385.2. NCBI lineage: Eukaryota > Metazoa > Arthropoda > Insecta > Orthoptera > Acrididae > Schistocerca > Schistocerca piceifrons. The sequence continues at coordinate 668,086,234 of NC_060138.1, forward strand.
GTGGGATCATCGGTCCTCTCAGGCAGATGATTGTGCAGGGAAGTGTCGTACACTAGATTTGGAGGACTGGGTTCTAGAAGATAAGCTGTCTCTCGACCGTTCCCATCTGCTTGGCCGTACACAAACTCCATCACGGCTTGTTCCCGACATCACTACTGGATCATTTGCTGTTACAGCACGTTGCGTCAATGAGGCAGCATGCAACACACAAGGAACACAGGCACGTGGTCAGAGCACTTTCATTCGTCAGCGCTATCTACCATGGCAACGATGTATTTCCGAATACACAGAGTACTTTTTTTTCCTCCATTTCCAGTCGGGAATCCATCCCTGCAGTTTTCGGTTTTGTTAATGTTCACCCTATATAACTGCCTAATATAATAATTAAATTGTGCACATGTCCATATTCCGCTGCAGGTCACTCATACTTTTTAGAAAAACAAAAACATATTAATGTAGAAATCATTTAATCTTTTATCTTTCTAAGCAATGTAAACAAGCATATCTGTAACATGTACAACATCTCTTAAGGGACGATGTAAATATAACGTACAGTGGGGATAATATACAGCAGGCAGCAGTATGCAGACTTTTTACGACTCTACCGCCCCTGTAAGTACAACTCACTATCAGAAATTCATCTTTTAAACTCAAAAGAGCCTTTTTTAAATAAACAATTTGTATCATTATCAAAAGATTCAACGTAGCCTACAAAGTCCTTGGTCTACTACTCTGAAAAGACATCTATACTCTTCACCAAAACCAGCTATGTAAATAAACAATTCTCCACATGCAAATGATGTTGTGAACCATCGAAACGCGTTAGTGTTCGCCAAACCAGGAACGATATGTACGGTCCTCTCATCTGGAAAGGTGGGAGCGTTCACAGTATAGTCATCCTGAGAATATGAGAGAAAAGGCATCATTTAGTCGGTGAAAATGTTAAACTTCTTGCTTGACCGCAGTGCGATGAGTCTGTCCGAATTATGGTACCGAAAACATATCCAAACCGTCACGAAACTTCCTCTAGCCAGAAGTGCACCCTTCCACACACGGCAGGTGAAACGTCCCTCTGGGTCGTCGGTGACTTACCGAAGCACACGACACGTCTCCATTCACCTACTGTTGTTGCTTTGTCCACCAAGAAATACAAATTTAGATGCCTCAACGCGCAATTGTTTTCTGCTAGGTACCCGACTATGTGTCTGTTGTATGCTATTCCGTTCCCATTTTCGATCGATAAGGAAGTGGTCGAGATGGGCCTGTATTCACTGACAACACCAATTCCTCACGGGTTTGTGGTACACGATTCTTTGTGGACACGTCGGACAATCCGCTTTCGTACACCAACAAAACGAACCACTACTTTCACAGTGTGTTCATCAGCACGTTCAAGCAGCATAGCTCCTTTCAGGAATTCTGTCACGCCTCCACGTCGACCCTACACTGCGACTTGCATCAGCGGCAGAGGGGGGGGGGGGGGGGGCGAGAAGGGCGATCTTTGAAGAGGGCAGCTAATATTTTTTCCAGCGACCTTACTTGCTCTTCTCCAAGAGTATGGACTGCTAAATATACAGAAGTTTGCCGAACAGTCACTGACCATTTCTGGGACAGTGCTAATTTTTGTCTCCTTATTGGAACAATGAATCAGCGTCGTAGAGTGGAGATTCAATGGACTGCCCATTCTTGAGTTTCAGGAACGATTTCGCCGACTTTAATGTGGAGAAGGTTATTGAAAAAGCTCCAGTGAACTGGGAACGTTTTTTGACGACATCGCAGGAAACTGTGGAGATCATATGACAGGCTATCGAGCAGAGGCCAAAAGCGTCCACACATCCTGTCAGACGGGAACACGACATCACTGAGTCGACAGTGTAGTTAACAATGCCCTTCGTACTGGAGAAAAAGGCTTACACGTCCAGTTGCTCCATCATCTTGAACATGAGGACTATGCAACACACATGGCCATTTGTGACGACTTGAGGTGGCAAACAATTAACACTTGTTGGCGCACTTCCTGTTCAGCGATGAGGCTGCCCTTCCTACCTACGGCCTCGTCAGTCGCCACAACAGCAGGATATGGGATGATGAACAACCACACAACGCCATGGAACTAGAACATTGTGAGTTAACGAGCATTGCGCTCTCAATTAAATATATGGCCGGAAGAGTCAGCCTACAGGAATTGTGAAACGAACCCTGTCGTCCAGGACCATGTGCTACAAAAGGCGCAGATTCACCACAAGATGCGGAAACTCACAGGCGTCTATTGTCTATTGATGCCTAAGCGCTGTAGCGTTGAGTGAGACAGACGACAACCCACGTCATAGGGATACCCAGTAGAAGGCGTTTGTGGCCAGGGAGACGTAGCAGTGTTACATTGGGCGGACCTAAGATCGGCCATAAGGGGAAACATTTATGGAAACTATTTAATTCTATAGTAATGCAGGGAATCAAGCCACAGTAGTTTTAATCTACCATCCTTCATAAATTTTCATGGTGGTTCCAATAAAACTTGAATATTGATCATATCTACAATAGTTTAGTATTTACTGTTGCAGTGAAATTGACAAGTTTTCTAACAAAGACATGAATGCTAAAATCTGAACGCTTTAGTCGATCTTAACGATCGACGTTTCATAATCAAATTGACAAATTTTGTAAATATCAACTCTGTAATTTTATTTGTTTAAAAGATATAGTCAATTTAAATTATCAGTATTTTCTGTTAAGCATCAGATCATCATTTCCTCCGCACAAAACACATTGAACGATGACAGCATGACACCTTATTGACTCATTAGGTAATAGAATATTTGTTGTAAAGTTTAACGCACAATAGTTACTTTTCTTCTTTATTTATTTATGAGAAATTACATTGTAGCAAGGCTACTGGCCGTGACATTCAAAGTTAGGAAGGAAACTGTATTGGTTTCATGTAAAAGAATTTAACGTTTATTATATAATGGATATTATTGTTACTTTATTTAGAACGCGAAAGTGGTCAGGCTTTGACTATTTAAATATGTTAAAATGTGAAATAATGTAGAACAATTAACTTTTCATAACTGAAACTCACAGTCACGTGAAATTTCTTAAAAGACATCATGTTTACCCCAGTGACTGTTAAATTTTTTGCCGGCCGGAGTGTTTAAAATGTTCAAATGGGTGTGAAATCTTATGGGACTTAACTACTAAGATCATCAAAATGGTTCAAATGGCTCTGAGCACTATGCGACTTAACTTATGAGGTCAGCAGTCGCCTAGAACTTAGAACTAATTAAACCTAACCAACCTAAGGACATCACACACATCCATGCCCGAGGCAGGATTCGAACCTACGACCGTAGCGGTCACGCGGTTCCAGACTGAAGCGCCTTTAACCGCACGGCCACACCGGCCGGCTAAGGTCATCAGTCCCTAAGCTTACACACTACTTAACCTAAATTATCCTAAGGACAAACACACACACCCATGCCCGAGGGAAGACTCGAACCTGCGCCGGGACTAGCCGCACACTCCATGACTGCACCGCCCTAGACCGCTCGACTAATCCCGAGCGGCCGGCTGGAATGACCGAGCGGTTCTAGGCGCTACAGACTGGAACCGCGCGACCGCTACGGTCGCAGGTTCGAATCCTTCCTCGAGCATGGATGTGTGTGATGTCCTTAGGTTAGTCAGGTTTAAGTAGTTCTAAGTCTAGGGGAGTGATGACCTCAGCCGTTAATCCCATAGTGATAAGAGCCATTTGAACCATTTTGTTAAACTTTTTCTTTCCACTATTGCAAATTCGGCCTTAGGGTATTATCAAGTGCAGATGTTTTGGCTTTAAGCCATGTCTACTTTATGCAGGCTGACACCACGAAATGTAAATGTGTCAGCTTGTATAAAGTAAACATGACTTAAAGCCAAAACATCTGCAGTAGTGGAAATAAAAAGTTTTAACAGTCACTGGTGTAAACACGATGTCTTTCATGAAATGTAGAATAAGCTGTAGCCAATCAGATGGACGGCTTCAAGAAAGGGATCTGCACAATTCAGTTGAGAGAGTATGTTCGGCGCGCGGGCACAGGACAGTGGTGGTGCGGACGCGAAAGCGGTCGCGTTATGTGGTATCGCGGGACTTGGTCTCTGAGCGGTGAGCAGCCGTGCGCCTGCTGTGAATAACTTCTCGTGTAAATATCGAGGTCGAGCACTGGACTTGTGTTACGCGATGAGACTCCGAATGATCGAACTGTGTCAAATGGATATGCGCTCGAGTGTAACAGTAACTCTCTAAACGACCATTTTCACTATTAGTTTGCTTTCTGAATAAACGTTATTCCAACCAAATCGCAACTGTGTGGCCTGCATCATTTATGGATCGTTAATTTAGCTCACGATATTATTATTAATGTTATTATATGTTACATTAACTTTGTATTTCGCAAACTTGCCATCAGCCAGACAATTTAACCAAAGGGTCACAAGTGTCTAATTTAGGGCGTGTAATGCAGCACGTGCGGTTCAACCACTAGACGAGTTTCATCCAAGTTATTTCGATGAAGGGGAACCGCTTGTGAGCCCGAACATATTTGATATCTTAGCTCGCAACATAACATTCCATTGGTAAATATGTGGTTGGGTCTCACCCAACAGAGCGTTTAAGAAATAGTTAGCGACTTCTCGGACACTTCGCTGGTATTAGCTCCGTGAGGCGAGTGCGGTCGGGGCCCTGCTGTCGCGAGGTGCTGGCAACAGCGTGAGCGATGTGCGCCGTACTGCTCGTCGGCAGTGCGTGCTGGCCGCGCTGCGTGCTGGCGTCCACGTGTGGCGGATCGGCGCGGCGCGGTGCGGCGCGGCGCGGACACAAGGCCGCGCGTCAGGTGGCTGGTCTCTGACCTTCCTCCGATCTCCCAAATTCACCGGGCGTCGCCTCATGAATATGGAGGCCCAGGGGCTGGGCTGGCAGGGCCCCGCCACCGGCAGATAAGGCGCCACCGCCGGCTAGGAAGCCGACGGCGCCTCGCCTAATACCTCACACCGGCTGACGCGCCGCTGATAGCTGCGCCGGCGGCTACAACACTCGCAGGAATATTTTGCACGCTGCTCCTGCGGCCCCGCATACGTATCCTCGTACGAAGTTGGCGTCGCCGGCGCTAAGTCTTCGTCTGAAAGAAACACCGCCTCCACAGAAGACGTCGCCAAATCCCAATGACGCTAAAGAATTCAAGAGGTAAAAGAAATACACATTTGGAGACAAAGAACCGACGCACCACGAAGGAATTATCTGAATAGGACGGAAAGCGGTATATTTGATGTACATATACAGATAAACAAATGATTACAGTTTCAAAAAAGTTAGATGATTATTCAAGAAAAAAGCTCACAAATTGGGAAAGTCAATAACGCGTTGGTCCTCCTCTCGCCCTTATGCAAGCTATTACTTGGCTTGACGTAGATTGATGGAGCTTTTGGATGTCCCATTACGGGCATCGTGCCAAATTTTGTTCAGTTGGCAAGTTAGATCGTCAGAATCCCGAGATGGTTGGAGGGCCCTGTCCTTAATGTTCCGAACGTTCTCAATTGAGGATAGGTCTGGCGACCATGATGACCGAGATATGGTCTGGCAAGCACGAACACAAGCAGCAGAAACATTCGTCGCTTCCGGGCGGGCATTATCTTGCTGAAATGTAAGCCCTGGATGACTTACCATCAAAACGGGTCGTGCAATATCGTTAACGTACTGCTGTGCTGTGAGCGTGCCGGCGATGACAACTGAATGGGTCCTTCTAAGAAAAGAAATGCCATCCCAGACCATTACTCCTGGTTGTCACGCTGTATTAAATTATATTTTGTTAGATTCAGTTTTCATTCCATAAAAATAAAAAAATGAGACGACTTTCGTGGGTGCAGAACATGTCAGCAAGTATCACATAAAATACATAGAACATCAGAATGTAATACTCACTTTCCTGATCGTCTGTTATGACATTGTCAAGATATGTGCATACTGGAACTGCTAATATTTACAGAATTAATACACTGTCAGAATGACACTTACTTATGCACTTTTAAAAAGGTTATTGTACACAAAATACCTAATTTTGACTGTTGTGATCAAGTACTGTCAAAACTGAAATCTAACAGAGATTTTTACTTAAGCTGGTCCCACAGTCCCTGTTAAGATATTCATCTCGAGTAGAATGAGTTGCTTACCAAAAAGTCTTTCGAACTCTCTTTATACTGTCCTTCATCTGGAACCAACTTTTTAATGGTTGCTGGCAGTTTATTGAAAATGTGTGTTCCTGATAATGGGCCCATTTTTAGACAAAAGTAAGTGATTTTAAGTCTTACGTAAATTTTTATTTTCGGGATTGATGCTATGTATTGAGCAATTGGTTGGAACTAAGACGTATTATTTGCAACAAATTTCATCAAGGAATAAATATTCTGAGAATACTCGTACTGGTTAGAATATCCAGTTCCTTGAAAAGATACCTTCATGATGTTCTCGATTTTTCATCACAGATGAGTCTCCTTACACGCATTTGCATTCTATAAACTTTTGTTCGACTTGACGAGCTACCCCAGAATATGATCGCATAACTCTCTCGCCAGTGAAACAAGCGTGCAACCTCTAGTTCCATCCTTCTCTATTGGTAGTATTACCAAACCGGATAACCATTCATAACTCAATGCTGAAAGTCAGTATTTTTTCAAATAATTCTAGCATAGAGAAAGAACGCTCAACTTTTGCAACACTCACAGGTTCTACTAGATATAGATTCTACTTGAGACGGCAGAACGGCTGTCCTGATCTAGGAGTAACCCGATATTAGCATTATGAAGTCTTCCACACCAAATATTTTCTTATATACTTTAAATATTCTTATGAATATCAGTTGCGCTGGAAATGATGGACATTATTCATGAGGAAATGCTGTAAAACTTAACTATTTCATTTTTAAGTTCTTCGTCATTGACGCTAGATATGAAAACAGGTTGTATACCTACGTACACGTCTGATGTGTGTTCAAAACGTCAGTGAACAGTGTAACAGATATTACGACGAAGCCAACAACAAATATATCTTTTAACGCAAACAGGTGTCGTAAACACAAATTGAGAGAGCGCTGAGCATTTTAAGTACCGTTCGGCCAAAGGAGATAAAAAGAATATATTTTCTCGAAACACTGTTACCAAAAAAATGGTTCAAATGGCTCTGAGCACTATGGGACTTAACATCTGAGGTCACCAGTCCCCTAGAACTTAGAACTACTTAAACCTAACTAACCTAAGGACATCACACACATCCATGCCCGAGGCAGGATTCGGACCTGCGACCGTGGCAGTCCCACGGTTCCGGACTGCAGCGCTCAGAACCGCGCGGCCACCGCGGCCGGCACATTTGTTAGGTACGTAGAGTTGTGTCGTTCTGATGTTCGCTTTGAGCTGACAAACCGCGTGTAGCGCTGTAGTTCCTGCTAGACTATCGCAGTTTGTACCAGTAATAGTGAGAACGTAGTTTAGTGGTCAGCGTAGTTGGTCACCAATCGGAGGACCCTGGTTCGATTCCAGATACTGCCAACGATTTTTCCTTGTTGGGAGGTCTGGTACGGGATGCACTCCCCTTCGCGATGTCAATCGAGGAGCTGCTTTAATAGTAGCGACTTCTCGGTCTGGAAGTCCGCAAAACGGTCGGAAGAGCAGTGTGCCGACCACATTCCCCTTCATACAGCTTCCACATGATCCCGGCATACATCCCTTGAACCTTCACGGCCTGGACGAGAAGCTCGTTAATATGGAGAGTTGCACATGGAGAAAACTGCGTCACATCCACCTTGTTTACTGTGGATCCGAAGGAAATGTTCGAAGACCTAAGCAAATGTATCGCAAATGTCCGTATTAACGCACATTTACTACAATCCACGATCTAACGGGCAATTCCCGCACATTGATGGCACGCAGGCCAATGCAGGCAGACCACGGTACGTAAGGACACTTACCTTTGACGAAAACGTGTTTTCACTCTTTGAGGCCGGCGGGGTGACCGAGCGGTTCTAGGCGCTACAGTCTGGAACCACACGACCGCTACGGTCGCAGGTTCGAATCCTGTCTCGGGCATGGATGTATGTGATGTCCTTAGGTTAGTTAGGTTTAAGTAGTTTTAAGTTATAGGGGACTGATGATCTCAGCAGTTAAGTCCCATAGTGCTCAGAGCCATTTGAACCATCATTCTTTGAGAACAGGTCCAAGGCAAGTTCGTTGTTTACCATAGTTTAGAAGGAATGTGCTGCGTAAACAGCTGCTGTTTACGGATGAAGCTTGATTTAATCTGAAAGGCATTTACAAATGGCATTCGTCGGATGTACTGGCGGATGAAAACACACAAACAACAGTTATGAGAGGTCACCAGAGACAGTCTGCAGCAAACAGGTCGGCCGGTATCGTGGGCGTCTACTCACTTGAGCGCTAAAAGCCGCCTCTTCGATTCAAACCGTCAATGTACAGATTGTTCTTGCAACGGCACCTTCCGATGTCATTGGAGGAGATACCAACGCGTATCAGAGGGAGAATGGGGCCACGGCGCACTTTGCGAAACCGGTACGTGCAACATTAACCGGTAACTTCAGTAGTCGGTGGATCGGCAAGGGAGACCCAGTGTATTAGAGCGCAAGATGCCCGAACCTCACCTCACTGTAATTCTTTCTCTAGGGATTTATGAATACTGATGTGTATTCTACCACTGTGCTCTCAGAGAAGGAATTAATTGCAAGTATTATTGCCGAGACCACACAGACCACGCCACACGTTTTCAATCGAATACAGGATGCCCTTTTAAGTCAATAACGGCTCTGAGCTGAAAAAAATGGTGCCCATTTTGACCATTATTGTAACACTGATGAGTGCAATTAGGAACTGAAATACATTTAACCTTGTTTTATTCTCAATCACACCTCTTGACCGCGTCGATACTCCATACTCAAAATGCATTTCGAGCACTTTGTTGCTCAACGAAATCTACAGTATCTTGTTGTCTCTGTCGTAATATTTGTTAGTTTGAGCAGTGAATTTTTGAACACCCTAATAATTTAGTTCATTTCTTCCAATGGGTATAGTGGGCAGCGACACTACAAATGTAGTGTGTGGACAGTAATAAGGAAATATGGGTCTCACGGGGAGTGTGCCAGAGATAAGTACTTGCAGTCGCACGGTCCTCTGTGTCCTCGATGGCGCGCTCAGTCAGCCAGCCTTCAGCGGCGTAGCGGTTTGGACGGTGTCCCTGCCACACGTCTGCGCGAGAGGTGTGTACGTTAAGTGTGTAGCGGCGTGCCGCGGTAATACATAGATCGAATCATGACCTTGTCTTTCCGCAAATCGACACTGAAATTTAATTTTGTTAACGAATATACTCGACCGAAGGCTTACGAGATAGAACATTATTTACGGGAGAGGTAAAAATCGAACCTGACCTTCTAGTTGGAATACACTTATCTATAGTCAGCAGCGTGGTCTATGTCAAGCTCATCAATGAAGCGGCATGAGACGAACTACTACTCTGACACCGACAAGGAATTCGTTTGTGTCATTCGGAAGGGAATGTTGGAGCTGTTACAGTTGAACACACCGGCATGGGGCTACGAACGATCCGCGTCTTTGCGCTTCCATTCGAAGTGCCAGAAGAATTGGTGACAGACGCCCTGCGTCCTTACGGAACGGTCCTATCCCATGTGGCTGAAAAATGGGCGAATTTCAAACCGTATTCTGTCCTCAATGGCGTGAGACAAATACGAATAGAGCTCCGAAAACATGTTCCGTCGTACTTTTACATTGCTGGTTGTAGGGCGATTGTCATCTACGGCGGACAACCAAGGACGTGCTCTGGATGTGGGAAGGAGGGACACGTATGTTCTGAGTGCTCTCAGCGAAGGTTTTTACAGCTGCCACGGGATGATCCACCACTCACACCGCATGTCTTACCCGCGGCATCTATTATTCAAATGTAGAGCATACGCGGATGACATTGTGTTCCTCGTTCGGAATGAGGGGGAGACTCAATCAGCACTGGATTGGCTATAGACGTATGGAATGGCAGTTGGCAGCGAGGTCAACTTCCGAAAATCACAATTCATGCACGTGGGGCGTGGACTAGAACCAGGATCGGAGGGACCCTTACCTGTGGTGGAAACCCTCCGCCGTTTGGGTATCACCTTTCATAAGGAGACGGCGGGAACGGCTGCGTACAACTACCGACGGCTGCTTCTCCGAGTCCGCATGTCAGTACGACTAAACGCCATACGGTCGATGGATATGCTGCAGCGAGTGTAACTTGTCAACCTTTACCTCGCTCCCATGATGTGCCACCTGACACACCTTCTCCCCTTGACGCGCACTGTGGCTATGAGGATTCAGGCGACTTTTGGGTACTATGTACGCCTAGGACAGCTCTTTAAGGTACAGTACAACATGCTTACCCTCCCAGGGGCGTTGGTTCAGTGAACGTGCCCGAGAAGGCACGTGCTATGTATATAAATACTATGCCAAAACGTCGAAGAAGTAGTACCAACATCGCATCTCCCCCGGTCAGTGCCGGCCATATATCGCCCTCGTTAACGTATGCGCGCACGTTCATCGTTGGACACAGTTACGTTCGAGAGCGTTTACCGACGGCCCGACAATCGACATCGAAGGACGTGTACCCTCTGCTTCTTCGACAGATCGCCCGGAACAGGGTTGAACGGAACCATCCAGCCGTTAATTGGCATATGGTGTGGCGCATAGTACACCACCCACACCTACCTACAACAGTCAGGTTAACATGTTACCTTGTAGTGAACCGGAAACACCCAACGAATGACAAAAAGCGAATGACAAAAAGTACGCAATACATTTGGCGGATTCGCCCATGTGTCAGCAATGTGGCATGCTGGATGCGGATGACCACCGGCTTGTCTGCGGTGAGGCGTTGACTGTCTGGACTCTAGCGAGGAAGACAATACCGCTCATGTGGCGCACTATATATACAGCAATATCTTCCGACATAGTATTTTTTCCAGAGATAACGTATTTTCCGCCTGATAAGACGAACGCAGTGGCGTGGATCACAGGTATGACGGTACATTACATATACAAAGACACACGTCTGAACGTACTGAACGTACTAGATTACTGGCAATACTCGCAAGGTGGACACTCAAAACTGTTACGGCTACGAAAGTACAAGGACTGGTATTCCAATTTCCTAGGAAAGGTTTTTGCGGACCTGATATATACTTAGGGTGTGCCGGGCGTGCAAAATGAGCGGCGGAGCTGTCGTTGTGAAGCCGACCAAGTAAAGTGATCAGCTAAGGACAACTACGCGTGTACGTAACCCAGGAAGAACTAACACTTGCACAGATAGCAATGGAATTTGGTTTTAATATCTATAAATAATTTTTTTAAGGGTGCCGGAGGTGGCTCCTCTTTTACTTTGTTGTTATTTCATGCTGCGTGGTAGGACGGCAGCGAGATTTCTTCCAAGACAGTTATAATGTAAAAGGACGTACTATGGTTTCCGTTTCTCCTACCTTCCTTAAAAAAAGAGATGGTAGAAAAAAAATCGGGTAGAACATCTGCCATGTAAGCAGAAGATCCCGGGTTCGAGTCCCGGTCGGGGCACACATTTTCAAGTGCCCCCGTTGATGTTTATCAATGGTCTGGATTTCATTGTAATTTCATATTATCAGATTGCTAGACATTAGGTGCTATATTGGTTATTTGTAGTACTTTGCAATGAAGCTTAAAAAGATAACGAAGTGCAGGTTTGAATTATGTTCTTAAGATGTATTCTTACCCACACGAATTATGTTTTTGAGGTTCTTGAGAGTGTTAATGAATTTGTCTGTAAGTATGTTGATGGTGTCGTAGTAGCCCAGCGAGTTTGATTCAGTTTCTTCAGCGTTACTTGTAAGAGCTGACTGTACAATATTTTAAAATCTACTGTTGTCAAAAACTTGTACATGTTCTCAACTCTTTCGAAATACGAGGCTGTCTGTTGATAAGCGACCTTAAGAATTAAATTTAAATTGTGACCTAATTATTTTTGCACACTAGTGTAAACGCCACTCAGGGTGGGTACTGAGTCACAGCTTTTACCGCATCCCTTTCGTTCTATGGATTCGATTAAAAGGTTCAAGTGTAATGCATTTTAAATTTGACTTGCGTGAATGATTTCCATATCTTTGTTTCAGAACAATTTCCAAGACAGTATCTGATTTTTTAAAAGTAGAGTAATACTTCTCTTGAGTTATCGACTTTACTATTTTATTCACTTAATCTTCCTATTTTATTTTTGTTTCTTTTTTTCTTTACTTTCCTCGGGCGTCATGGTACCTTATCCTCAGGGGCATTTCTCCGGTCGCCCGATCTTAAGTTACGCTGCTGCTGTTATCCCTTGGGTGATTTCCTTAATTGTTGGTGAATATTTAACTGTACATCATCCTGGAGCAAACAACAAAAAGAGACGCGACGCAGTTCTCAACAATACACGTGTCTCTACACGTAGTTGCCTATCATCAGCTCAAGAGGAGTCGAATGGAAAGCAACAGGGATATTTCTGTCATTATCCAGCAAAATCTTAAGGAAAGCATGAAACGTAATAAGAGTGCAGATGTACAATAGCAGTCAGAAGGTAAGCCATCAGCAAACTCCCAAGTTCTGGCAATCCGTGGCAACCAAAACATAGGCATCAAATTGATGGCCGTTTTAGGCGGACGCACAACATACCCTGTTGAGCCAAAACGTTATGACCACCCGTTTAACAGCTTGTTTGCCCTGCATATCACGGCTCCGACAGTTTGTTTGTAGGTTTGTGGAGGTATGTGGCATTAGATGTCTACGAACAGGTCATATTCATCTAATAAACGTTTCTTGATAATGTCTACAGTAGAATGTATAACGTGAGTAGACGCTACTGGGTATTTGTCGTGCAGTATCGGCTACCCGACTGTCTGTCAGTATCGGCCAGAAGTAATTTTATTAATTTTTAAATTATAGATTCTTCTTACTTTTTTTTCAGATTGGAGTGGTAGAAATTCAGAAAAAAGTAAGAGAAAAATAGAATGAAGAGTGCATGAAAATGGCTGTGAGCAAGGTTATGTCTAAAAAAATGACCTCAACGGAAGCAGCTGAAGCGTTTTCTACAACTAGAAAAGAAAACCATCACTAACTAAGAGAAGAGATTAAAAACAGAAAAAATAAAGTCAAAAAGGAGTTGAAGAAAGTTGAAATTAAGTCGGGTGTTCCAAAATGAAATAAACGAGCAAAGTGTAGCCATGGAAAGCCAATTACAAAACTGCAAAAAACTGGAATTTACTGGAGATAACATGTCAGCAGAAGACCCCGAAAACTGTCTTCTGTGTTTGGAGTCGTTTGAACACGACTGGGTGCTGTGTACTAAGTGTAGGTGTGTTCGAAGTGTGAATCAAAATAATGTTTTATGTTTTATTTGCGATCCTTATAAACTGTAAGCTAAACATTGGTGAGCTGACCCTCAGTGGTACCGATAAGTTCCCATGCTCATATGTGTTCTATTTTTATTCATTAATAGCCGATATTATCACAGAAAAGACAAGAACCGATACTATAAACCACTTTCTGCAATCCTTATAATTGTAGCTGTTTTACTTTGGATGTAACTTTGTACTACAAATAAAAAATAACTATCAGTGCACTCTGATAATCACAGAACATTTCTAGCCGTAAGAGAATAGTGAGTTAATTTTCCAATTAACCACTACAGTTGCACCATAAAAATTAAGCTGGTCGATACCGCACGACTCTTCCCTATCCTCCTTCGAAGTTTCCGTGCCAGCGGAACTTTTGTAGTTGCTCGTATAGGTGATGTTCAAAGTCGCGTCTATCATCTTGGTGTATTGAAACAGACGTTTCTTGTTCATACAGTGATAAATAGCACGTTTTTGTAGGAATTTAGAAGGATTCATGGTTCAAATGGCTCTGAGCACTATGGGACTCAACTGCTGTCATTAGTCCCCTAGAACTTAGAACTAGTTAAACCTAACTAACCTAAGGACATCACAAACATCCATGCCCGAGGCAGGATTCGAACCTGCGACCGTAGCGGTCTTGCGGTTCCAGACTGCAGCGCCTTTAACCGCACGGCCACTTCGGCCGGCAGAAGGATTCATCACATTGAGCTATATTTTTGTTATAATTTTCCTTTCCATTTACAAGCGCTTTCCTAACGGAATGAAATGCGATTTGAAAATTTTGTTTCAGTTCACTTATAATGAAATAAGGTGTCATTTTTATCAAATGGTTCAAATGGCTCTGAGCACTATGGGACTTAACATCTATGGTCATCAGTCCCCTAGAACTTAGAACTACTTAAACCTAACTAACCTAAGGACAGCACACAACACCCAGTCATCACGAGGCAGAGAAAATCCCTGACCCCACCGGGAATCGAACCCGGACGAGCTGCGGACTTATTTTTATCCTCTATCTGACAATGTAGTTCGTATCCCCAGTCTCAGTGATGGAAGGTCACTGCCGGGCGACTCCTAGACTCTCGGTTGCTGGTTACTGAGGCGTATTTCACTGATGGTTTACTGGAATTTCATCCACTAACTGGATTATGTTGAATCTGGTGAACTTCAATTGTTAAATCTGTTCTATATGTTTTTATTCACTGGAACTTCATTACGCTGCAAAGTCCATGGAGCGCTTTGGAGAACTAAAGTAACAGTAGTGGTGTTAGAGGCTATCAACGTATTTTGTAAGGGACTTTTCGTTTGGTGAGGCTAACTCGTATTTCATTACTTCAACAGAAACTCATTAGTTTTTAGGCCACGCCGCAGGTCTGCTGGAGAACTGGTTTCATCCATATTCTTTACACGTGGGGCTTCCGTGGCCACCTGCCCTGTTTCCCTAAGGAATTTTTAAAAGACGGAGTTTCAAGGTGCGTTTGTGTTCTACCTTGTCGGACACTTTTATCTAGAAAAACGGTTCCGTCCTGAGCTTCATCCTCTTTACTATCGCCATTAACCCTATAACGGCCTGTCTCCCGCCGGGCGTCTCCAGCTCCCTTTTTGTTGGCGATTTTGTCATCTATTGCAGTTGTCCACGGACCTGTCTCACTGAGCGGCGTCTTCAGCTGTGTCTTGATCGTCTTTTCTCCTGGAGCATCGACAGTGGCTTTCGTTATTCCACTGAAAAAAACGTCTGTATGAATTTCTGGCGGCGCAAATGGTTTCTCCCACCATCTTTACATCTCGAGCCTGTTGCCCTTAAGTTCGTTGAAAGTACGAAATTCCTGGGGTTCCTACTCGACAGGAAACTCTCTTGGTCCTCCTACGTGTCTTACCTGGTAACCCGCTGTACGCGGTTCCTCAGTGGTACTTCCTGGTGTGCCGATCGAACCACCCTCCTCTGTTTGTACCGGTACCTTGTCCGTTCGAGTGCTTTGTTTATGCGTCTGCACGTCCATCCCTCTTACGCCGTCTCAACACTATCCACCATCGTGGCATCCGTTTGACCACTGGTGCCTTTTACACTAGCCAGGTTGAGAGTCTGTGTGCTGAACTACCACTGTCCTACCGCCGTAACTTCCCCTCAGCTGGTATGCATGCCGTTTGTCTGCTATGCGTGGGCCACCCCTCCTATGCCTCCTTCTTCGATGATTCCCTTGATAGCCAGTATGGGCGTGTCCCTGTTCTCTGTTACCTCATGGAATCCGATTTCAGCACTTGATACGGCGGCTAAAACTTCACACTACCCGCAACTTTCCCGGTGGGTGTGAACCCTTCACCACCCTGACCTTCATTCGCCTTCAGTTTCACAACCTTCGCATGGGACTCCGCGATAGTACCGTTGTGTACGCTGATGGCTCTTGGACTGACCATGGGGTCGGTTGTGCCTTCGTGTTTGGCGCCCGTGTCTTTCGTTATTGGCTTCCGGCATACTGCTCTTCGCCCTGTATCGGGCAACGGAGTATACCCGGTGACACAGACTTTTCAGTTGTGTCCTCTGTTCGCTCAGACTCCGTAATGTGTAAACTACACGCTCACCTCCAATGAGCCGTCCTTGGGTGATGTGTTAAATCAGTGGCTTTACTACAGAGAAGCGGACTGCAATTTGTTATTACTTTTAATCAATGAAGGTTTTTGTTTTATCTGTTAATATTGCAAATGGTAAGGTAACTCTAACTTTCAATTGATAGGCGTTTCCTTTCTAACTGTGTTAAATTTCCTTGAAGACTGTTTTCCAAACTACAATAGTTTAATTCAAGATGGTTTGTTAAAGCTGTGGCGAAATGTTTTTCGAGAGTCCTTTAACTGATCCTTGTGTGCAAATTGATTTTCTTTATCTGTATTAACATTTCTCGCTGACTGTCTTTTTTGCAAATTCCCTTTTGTTAATGCGTTTGGTAAATAAAGAGAATATAGTTGAGTAAGAATTTTAGTTTTCGGGAGCCCAATACCTTGCCGCTCTCTGCTCCATGCATTGCTACACTTTATCAGATGTCTTCAGGCCTAAATTATTTGCTACGCTCTTGCCACATCTAATAACAACGATCTGCAATTCGTATGACTTGAACATAAGCTGGTACTACCCTTAATTCGACCCTAAGACAGGGTTGCAACTCAAGTGGCCTTCTTGACGTTCCTTTCAGAATTGCACAGGACAATTCACTGGTGAATTCGTTACGTGGGCGAACAGCTGCGCTAAATCCTGTCATTAGTCTGTAATTTCCGAACACTATGCGACCTGACAAACAACAAGAAACTGAAACCAAGTTCATCGTGAGCCCGGGACTAACAGCACACTGCTAAACAAGGGAACGCCAGAAACACAGCTGTACGATTATACACGGCGCGCAACTAAAGATTTCATTAACGTTAAAATTCATGCTTAAACCTTTAGCTGTCCTTTACTTTACACAATTCGCTATTATTTCGAGTCAAATTACCATTATCAAGCTAAGCTGCCATAAGCTGCTGGAAAGTTATACCATCAAATTATGGTAAACTTCCCTGCCGTCATATTCCTCGAACTAGTAGCGAATTATGCAAAATAAAGGTTTCACTATGAATTTTAACCATTATTTTGCGGCCAAAAATCCGTACCTGCAAACATACTGAAGTTTCATAAACGGTAAACTTACTATGGCCTTATGCTACGAGTGGTTATTGTCGATATTAGACCAGAGACCTCGTTCGTGCGTGTCACTGTTTGGGCCGGAATTGCTGATGGATTTATGAGTCTCATATTGGATTATTTGCGAAAGAAGAGAACGGAAAAATAGTTTTTCGAGATGGTAGCGTCCACGATCACATCTATAATAATAGTAGTAATTCCGTGTGGTTCAGCGGTCTGGTGCAGGTCTTTCAGTTAGCTGCTTTAAGACTGAGAACTACGAAAGAAGTAGTACGTGGAGACGAGAACTTGAACCGGAACGTTTTAAGGGAAAGAAAAGCAATAAAACACAATTCTTAAAGGGTTTTGTGATGCTGGGGAGTCTCCGTTCGCCTTTCTCCCCTCAATCACGGCCCGGAGAGACTTTAGGGCTCCACTGCCTCACTGCCCATTCTCCACATTTGCGCAGACGGACGCCTCTCTAAAGCGGCCAGTCCTTGCGCCCGGCAGGCAGTCATCTGATGGCGAAGAAGAACGCGAAAGGTTCTGTTTTAAGTCAGATTTAACACGATCTGAACACCTGGAACCATTTACGTATTTCATAAGCAAGACCGTAAAGTTCAGCATCACTCTTTCAGGCAGAGCATTCTCGTAGGTGCAGACCAGCCGAAAGGAATCTTGCGCGTTACGCGAACAGGGGAGAGTTAATCTTGATAGTGCTTCCACTCGTTCTGTTGTTGTTGAAAAAACGGACATCATCGCTACGAGCAAGAAGGAGGTGATTGACGTCAGCACCGAAACATCGGAGCAGTTGATCTACATCTACATCATACTCCGCAAGCCACCTAATGGTGTGTAGTGGAGGGCACCTTCGGTATCATTATCCGATCCTTCCAATCCTGTTCCATTCGCGAATAGAGGGTGGGAAGAATGATTGTCAGTAAGTCTCTGTATCGGCTCTAATATCTCAAATTTTCTCTTCTGGTCAATACGCGAGATGTATGTGGTGAGATGTAATATGTTGTCTGATTCCTCCTGGAAAGTGCTGTCCCGAAATTTCAGTAGTAAATCTCTCCGTGATGCACAACGTCTCTCTTCTAACGTCTGCCAGTGGAGTTTATTTAGCATCTCCATTACGCTCTCTCTTCGGCTAAACGATCCCGTGACGAACGCGCCGCTCTTAGTTGGATCTTCTCTATCTCCTCTATCAGACCTACCTGATAGGGATCACAGATAGGTGAACAATACTCAAGAATCGGGCGAACAAGAACCTTATAAGCCATTTCTTTCGTGGATGAGTTACATTTCTTTCCGATAAATCTGAGTCATGTGTCTGCTTTTCCCACTATCTGTTTTATATGGTAAAAATGGTAATGAGCGCTTGGCGTCATTGACCGGGAGGCCCCTTGCTGGGCAGGTCCGGCCGCATTGGGCGACATGCGCGCCGGATGTGGATGAAATGATGATGAAGACAGCACAACACCCAGTCCCTGAGCGAAGAAAATCTCCGACCCAGCCGGGAATCGAACCCGCGCCCGTAGGACAGCAATCCGTCACGCTGACAACTTTTTTTTATAGCATTTTGTTCGTTGTTGATCGTTGTGTTTGGTCGTTGCGGACGTCACATGACATCCGTTAAAGTTCGTTTGTTGATCCTTCCACTCAGTTTTGTATTACAGAGGTCAGCCAGCTCTCTGACCGAACACGCTGATCTACCGTGCCGGCGTACATCACTGGATAGTTACTCCTAGATATTTTACGGCAGACGCTGTCTCCAGCTGTTTGTCATCAATAATGTAGCTGTACAGTAGTGAATTTCTTTTCCTATGTATGCGCAATATGTTACATTTATTTACGTTCAGGATCAACTGCCAGAGTCTGCACCATTCATCAACTCTCCGCAGGTCGTTGCTACTTTGGTATAAACAACTGCATCAAAATGTTCAAATGTGTGTGAAATCTTATGGGACTTAACTGCTCCTAAGCTTACACACTACCTAACTTAAATTATCCTAAGGACAAACACAGTCACCCTCGGCTGGGACCAGCCGCACAGTCCATGACTGCAGTGCCTGAGACCGCTCGGCTAATCCTACGCGGCTAAACAACTGCGTCATCTGCGAATAGCCTTAAAGAGCGTCCGACGCTTTCAACTAGATCATTTATTTATATTGTTAACAGCAACGGTCCTATCACACTTTCCTGTGGTACTCCGGTTATTACCTTTACATCTCTCGATTTAGTTCAGTTAAGAGGGACGTGTTGAGTTCTATATGCAAGAAAGTCTTGAATCCAATCCCAGGTATGTTCCGATACTCCGTAAGCTCGTTATTTTTTCATTAAACGGCAATGCGGGACGGTGTCAAATGTCTCACCAAAATCAAGGAACACGGCATTAGCCTAAGCGCCGCTGTCCACTGCCCTGTGGATCTCATGGCGGAACAGTACGAGCTGAGTTTCCCAGGATCTATGTTTGCAGAAACCATGTTTATTTTTATAGAGGAGCTGTTCATTTTCCAAGAACGTCATAATTCTTGAGCATAAAACATGTTCCACAATTCTACAACAGACTGACGTAAACGATATAGGTACATAATTGAGTGGATCTGTCTTACGGCCTTTCTTAAAAACGGGTATTACCTGCGCTTTATTCCAGTTCTTAGGTACCTTCCGTTGCTCAAGCGATCTACGATAAATTACTGCTAGAAGGGGAGCAAGTTCTTTCTCATAATCTTTATAGAACCTTATTGGTATCTCATCTGGTCCTGAAGTCTTTCCACTACTAAGCGATTGTAGCTGCTTTTCAGTTCCGCGATCGGTTATCTCAATATCTGCCATTTCGACGTTCGTACTACGGTTGAAAGGAAGGACAGTGTTAGGATCTTCCTCGGTGAAACAACTTCGAAGGACCGAATTCAGTACTTCGGCCTTGTCTCTGTTATTTTCCGTTTCGGTGCAGCTGTGGTCGCTGAGAGAATGAATAGATGATGTTGACCCACTTACTGATTTTACGTACGACATTTTACATACGACCAAAGTCTCTTAGGGTTTTAACTCAGGTCGGTTGACAACGTCTTACTTTCGAAATCATTGAAATGCTTCTCTCATTGTTCTCCTCACTTCGTTCAGCTTTTGTTTGTCAGCTGGTTTTTTTTTTCTCTTGAATCTAAGATGAAGTGCTTTTTGTTTACGTAGCCCTTTTCTGACTCGGCTATTAAACCATGGTGGACCCTTCCATCCCTTAAAACCTTACTCGGAACATAGTTATCTAGGGCATATTGAACGATGCATCTGAATTTTTTTCATTTGTTCTCTACATCATCGTCCTCATCACCGAATATTTTATGCTGACTGCTGAGATATTCTGAAATTTGAATCCTGTCACTCTTGCTGAGCAAAAATATCTTCCTACTTTCCTTAACATTCCTTGTAGGACCCGTCGTCATAGATGCTGTCACAGCCTTATGAACACTGATACCTTCCTCTACGTTAACTGATTCGATAAGTTCAGGTCTGTTTGTTGCCAGAAGGTCTAAGACCTTATCCTCACGAGTTGGTCTCAAACTATCTGCTCAGGGTAATTTTCGGACAAGACATCCAGAACAGTGCCATACGATTCCCTCTCTCTGGCACTAATTTTTATAGCATAACACTCGCAGTCTATACCTGGCATGTGGAGTCACCCCCTATTAGCACGGCATGATCAGGAAAATTACTGGTGATATTCTGCAAGCTCTGTCTGAAGCGCTCTACAACTACAGATCCTGACCCAGGTGGTCTTGAAACACCAAAACACTTCGGTTCCCATGGTTACGGAAGCACCTATCACACGAGCACTAACAGTGTGCCCACGTTCAGATTCACTTAACTCAGACGTAATGCACTCACAACTACACAGGACACCCTTCTGAGCACGACTTACACTTTCAATTTGTGGAGGACATGGCGCAGGTGTCGTTCGTTCTCTAATACAGCAGTGAAACCTGTAGATTAAGCCCCTCCTCCGTCCGAACAAGCCTCGAAAGGCCTACCGGTACTGACCGACAGATGTCATAGTCAGCCTATAGGCTTCACTGGAAGTGGAGATGAAGGGGCGTGTGATCAGCACACCGCTCTCCCAGGCGTTATAAATTTACGAGACCGGAGTCTCTACTTCTCGTAGCTCCACAGTTTGCCTCACAAGGGCTGAGTGCATCTCGCTTGCTAGCAGCGCTCGGTAGACTGGATGGCCGCTTTCCAAGTGCTAGCCAAGTCCGACAACGCTTAACTCCGATAATCTGACGGGAACTG
Organism: Schistocerca piceifrons; assembly: GCF_021461385.2. Taxonomy (NCBI): domain Eukaryota; kingdom Metazoa; phylum Arthropoda; class Insecta; order Orthoptera; family Acrididae; genus Schistocerca; species Schistocerca piceifrons. Next base: position 668,107,642 of record NC_060138.1, read on the forward strand.
GGAAGGTAGTTGGTTGTAGGCTTGGACAGCATGCATTTCTAGAGGTGTTTCCATATTTTTGTCCACTCGCAGTACCTTCCATGCTTACCTTCACCCACATTGCTTCACATTCGGAATCTGTAGCAACCTCACGAGATATTATTGAGTTCCTTACGGCAGTACATGTATAGGTAAAGTTTGATATCCGGTGGTGATCAACAACGTTGTCGGGCAGAGAACGCCTAAGCACATCTCGTGTTCCCACGTAGGAAGTTATAGCAGCACACAATTATACTATTTATGTGTCACTCCGGAAACGGAGTACACGTTAGTATAAGCCCCTACACCAGTACGCACGCTGCCGCCATTTCAGTTTCTGTGAGGTCAGATTTCTCAGCCGACGTGGAGTGTAAAGCTGGTCGTAGGCGAAATGAATGACCGCCTGGCGGGCGCCAGCTAGGCAGTCATTCATCCCGCGCAGACTCAGCGCCGAGAATAAGCGCCGGGGCGGCGACATTAGCAGTCGGCCAGATAGTCATCTCTGGCCCTGAATGACGGGCTGGCTGGCTGGCTGGCTTGCTGGCTGCAGCCGCGGCGCGCTCGCTATGCGCCTGCCGTCGCGTCTCCGCGCCTGCAGCCCGGCAGCTTACGCTTCGAATCCCATTGCTGCCACAACGCATGCGCGCACGTGGACGTGCATAGTAGAGCCAATGGGGCCGTGGTGTGTTTCCTAAACAAAGCCCGCATTGTCTGTCCTACCGTGACGGTCGCATTTCTGTCACGAGGCCAACGCTTACCAACTTTGCATATCACTCGGGCTAACGTGGGCTGTGGCGACACAGCAACGCTTTTGGTATCGCCCACAATCTTCCCGCTTTGCTGTAATCTTTATTCCATTCTAGTAGATTACGAAGTGCTAGAATTTCACTGACTTCCACGTCTCTCAGTTTTCACTAATAGTTTCTCTCGTCAAACGCTTAAATACGCGTAAATACGAAATCTTAGCAACATATTTTACTCTAGTGTGAAACGTCCCCTTAGAAAAATTATTGAATTACTGTGCTGATAAATCTCTTACATTATTTGATTTTCAAACAGCTGAGCAAAACTGAACGTACTCAGACATTTCGCTCTTTACCTATTCTGATCAACACTAAACTGACACACACTATTTTTTTTTTTTAGCGCAACGCAATCTCACTTTCAATAATCCCTACAAAAGAATGGCCCTGACTAACATTAACCTATATCTTTCACAAATCACTTACCTCACAAAAATCTTTGTTACTCGGAACTACTGCAATACAGCGAGTGCCAATACTGCCAACTAAATAAAAGATTCAAACAACTGAAGACACTAACTACTGATAGGCATAGTTAGCAAATGAAAGATTTTGATAGAGAACAAACAATGTATTTACCTTAATAGTGTTCAAAAGTCATAATATATCAGTTCATGACATCCATTTTTACAAATGTACTGTTTCTCATGGACACACGTCCAGATCATCCGCTCTCAAAAATCCGCCATCTCACTTCCCCACATACACCACTGCTGGCGGCTCACCTCCAACTGCGCAACGCTACGCGCTGTTAACAGCCAACAGCCCAACACTACAATAGCGAATATTACAACAATGCCACCTAGCCACAGACTGCAGACAGCACTGCCAGTGATTTTCATACAGAGCGCTACGTGGCGTTACCAATATAAAAATCTAAACAGCCTACTTACAAGTGGTCTTCTTTATGTAAGAATAAACAGCACCAGTCTAAATCACAATTTCTTTTCTTTCTATGAGTGGTGATCGGTTCTGGATGTAAAAACCATCATAAGACCAAAATTAATCTACGCAGACAACATCGAGAACCGGTGATCGAAGCCGCTGGGTACCATCATGAAGTGTCCTTCATCAATTGCTCGATTGGACTTCCCTCAACCCAACTAAACACTTACGTGCGCATGTTAAAAAGAGCATTTAAGAGTCAGTGAATCCATTCCACACTTTCAGAGCGCTTAATGAAGTAAATTCTCCATTGCAGTAAAAACAGGAGTGGTAATCTCATGCCATGACAACTGGAGCATGCTCACTCTCCAGTAAAGGTATTTCTGACGGAGAGACACGGCAGAAAGACACTAAAGGAAGAACACTATTTCCATTGTTCCACTGATCACCATCAAATGAAAACAGAAATAAAAAGAAGTAAAATGTCGAAATGCAAAACATATTTAATTCTTTCCTTATTTTAGAATTATTTATTTACTCTCTCAGAGTACATCCTTTTCTTTCCTTTAAAATTTCATTTCAGCTGACTCCATCCTTCATTGGTCTTTCTCAATTTTTGTACACATCTCACTTCCGAATGTGAGCGTACGTGTTGCCATAGGTTTGTAAAATTTTGGCTTTTTGTCTTTCCTGGTTCTATTGGATAATGCACTACGTATAATGCTACATATCATTTGAAACTTATTTAAGTTATCGGAGATGTCATTATCATATTAATAACTTACACCACATCCTAATAGCTGAAAATGATATACCTATTCAATAATTTTTCATTTAGCATTATTTTAGAATGCACTGGGTATTTTCCAGTAAAAGCTAAGTTATAGAGTTTTGCTATTGAGTCCAAGCGATGCAGAATAAATTTTAAATTATCCTCTTTCTTTTCTAAAATCATCAGCAAAGAATTTACTGTCCAAACAATATTTCTACAAATTAATTTTATTCCTGGTTTAAGTTCTTGTTTCCATTGTCTAACAATGTCGTCACTATAAGTATATATTAAATAAAGTGGCTGAGAGACTGCACCCTTTTCGTAGTCCTCTGTTAATTGTTATTGGTCTACATCTACATCTACATGGTTACTCTGCAATTCACACTTAAGTGCCTGGCAGAGGGTTCATCGAACCATTTTCATACTACTTCTCTACCATTCCATTCTCTAATGGCGCGTGGGAAAAAGGAACACCTAAATCTTTCCGTTCAAGCTCTGATTTCTCTTATTTTATTATGATGCTCATTTCTCCCTACATAGGTAGGTGCCAACAAAATATTTTCGCATTCGGAAGAGAAAGTGATTGAAATTTCGTAAATAGATCTCACCGCAAACAAAACCGCCTTTGTTTCAGTGACTGCCAGCCTAACTCGCCTATCACATCAGTGACACTCTCACCCCTATTCCGCGATAACACGAAACGAGCTGCCCTTCTTTGCACTTTTTCGATGTCCTCCGTCAATCCTACCCGGTAAGGATGCCACACCACACAGCAATATTCCAGCAGAGGACGGACAAGTGTAATGTAAGCTGTCTCTTTAGTGGGTCTGTCGCTTCTTCTAAGTGTTCTGCCAACAAAGCGCAGTCTTTGTTTCGCCTTCCCCACAATATTATCTATGTCGTCTTGTCCTCTCTTTATATGTGTTTAATTAAAATTCCATTATTTAAATACAAAATTTTTATCACTTCGATTAAATGTTTAGGATGATCTTGTCTTTCCATTAAATTCTGCAGCATATACCTATTTACTTTATAGAAGGCTTTTGAGAGTCTACAAATGCAATACGACTATGAAAATTATGTGCTCGTCTCTTTTCAAAATGGCTCTGAGCACTATGGGACTTAACAGCTGTGGTCATCAGTCCCCTAGAACTTAGAACTACTTAAACCTAACTAACCTAAGGACATCACACACATCCATGCCCGAGGCAGGATTCGAACCTGCGACCGTAGCAGTCGCGCGGTTCCGGACTGCGCGCCTAGAACCACGAGACCACCTAGTCTCTTTTCAATTAACTGTAGCACTATTGTAATATTGTCACTGCCCGATCGTCCTCTTTAAAACCATTTTGTTCCTCCAGTGAGAGGGCGACAGCTATTCCTTTCAATCTGTTATTAGTTACTCGTGCATATAATTTACACCCAATGTTCAACAGACTTATTCTTCTTTGATTTTCACAAGCATTTCTAGTGAAATAAGAATACATACCTGAAAATAACGATTATATATCTCTCTCTATCATATTCACTCACTCATACACAGACACACGCATACGCCCATGCGCACGCACGCACGACGCACGCACTGTCACCCTGAGTACCCTACCACCATGCCGCATATCGTCCTTCCTCGCCTCAGCCACCTACTTCTACCTTCTACAGTTCCCATTATCCCTCAATTAACCTATTAGCAAGATTAAGTACAGGGAAGTGGAAGGTTGTGACGTGCGGTTAACTGAAAAATTTTATTAAAGGAATTCGAGTCCAGAAATGGTTACCCAGGAGCCAATTAACACAGGTAAGACATAAAAAGACCACATCCCTTACTCGAACGTAATGTGAACAGTAACGTAGAAGGCTACTATGAAATGTAATGTCTATCAGAACAAGACATCACAGTTGAACAATTATTTCTTTATTTCCTTGTAGATCACTGATGATGCGAATAATAATTATGTGAAACATGTTGGGATAAAACAGTAAGTAATAAAACTCCAGTTCAAAACGAGAAGCAAGAGATAATCTTATGTACCAAATGAGCAGCATGTCTTAGTACCCGATGATGTCGTCCGTCGTTGCGGGCACATATTCGAAGCCGTAGCTGAAAGTTACCCCTTCTTCTCGATAACAAGTGCTGAAAATATCTGCACAGCAATGCAGGTGCAGAGAGAGTGTACAGTTTGTTTTGTCTGGAAACAGACTAGTTCCATTGACTCACGGTTCTTACTACTGATAACAGTAATGTGCATTATACACTTGACTCTCAACCTAACATTTAGTTTGTATCAATGGATTTTTTTCGGCAGTGTTATATGTTAACAGTGGCCCCACAGCAGTGTGGATAAGTCTAGCGAAGATCTGGTCAATAAGCACCCCGTGCATGGGTTTAGTGAACGCAACGGAAGAGCGACATAACGACGCCATGCTAAGCTGTTCCCGCAGCGACGACTGCAACTTCAGAGCAATCCTAAGTGATGTTGCATTACACTAATTTTGGATTTCACCTTCTGGCGACTGCATATTACGATCTGTTACACTGTTGTGGAGGTACTTCCACAGACACAAAGGTAGATGGGGTACCAAACTGTCATAATTACGCTATTACTTTGCAAAACTGAGACGCGTGTCCCTTATGCCAAAACACTCAGAAAACTTCCTAATTTTTTCGCAGAATTTCGGATTAGTTCCGATTTGTCGACAGTCTGTTAGCTTTCGAACAAGCAACATTTGCGCTGGCAGCCGTCGGCACTTCCTATCAGAACACTTAGAGCATGAATAAGACTCGTTTCCTTTATTGTGTCAATAAGAGTCTCTAAGGCACAATGTTATACAAAAATATATTCTGCTTCCACGTGTAATTTTGTCAAACACGTCACAATGATACCTGAACGGCACTGAGACCGAAGTGATTACGATGGTTAAGGTGAATATTGAATCTGTCCCTGTTTCTATTAGTTTTTCAGTTTTTCCTCTTTTTGTTCCGCCGTTACAGGCGCTACTAGTATAACCCTTGCATTGGAACTGACGAAGTTGTAATATTACACTGCTGAAACCTAGCGACGAACAATACTACCCTTTTGTGGCTGTACGTGAGACACGTTCTCAGTAGGGTTGCTGAAAATAATCACACAGCTGCCAGCAAATAGCTGTTACAAATATATATTTTGAAAACTAAAATAATCTAAAAAATACGACAACTGTTGCCACTGCATCAGCAATCGCGTTTCAGAGGTGAGAGGACACAGCGGTTAAGACATGACAGCTGAGCCACACCTTAATCCAGCCATCGAGAATCAGGTATTGCGTGTATTATCCTAAATAATTTGATGTGAGTGCGTAGTGACCCCTTCAAGAAATAAAATACTAAATTTATCTGACACTTTTGTCTAATTGTGTTAATGTCCCGTCTCTTGAAATAAACAGTTGGCACTGATGAAGTAATTACTGCCCCAGAAACACTACTCTCAAGCACATGCTCTTCTCCGCATTCCTCTTCTCACATACCCTTTGCTTAACTTTCGAGAACAACGCAACTGCACACCGCTCCCTCCCCTCCACCACATCACAGTCGCTCTTCGAGTTTCCTGATTGTAATTTTAAGTTGGTTTACCGGCTTCTGCCTGATACGTGGATAATTATTTTCTAGAAAACCTTCACAGTATCTCAACACACAAAGCAGCACTACGTGAATGTATTATGTTTTTGTGCTGTGGTTCATGTGCCTTTTTTAGCATAATAGTGCTAGTGATAACACAAATTACTAAGATTAATCGGGCAGGTAGATCAGAAAATTTAATAAGGGAAATGGATAGGCAGAAGGTAGGTATAGTGGAAATTAGCGAAGTTCGATAGCAGGAGGAACAGGACTTCTGGTCAGATGAATACAGGGCTGTAGCTACAAAATTATGTAGGGGTAATGCAGAAGTATGCTCCAAAACTGAATAAGAAAATAGGGATGCTTTTAAACTACAAAGAACAGCAAAGCTAACACATTATCATAGCCAAGATAGACACGAAGCCTACAGTAGTACAAGTTTACATGCCAACTAGATCCACTGATGTTGAATAGATCGAAGAAATTTACGGTGGGATAAAAGAAATCAATCAGATAGTTGTTGTTGTTGTTGTTGTGGTCTTCAGTCCTGAGACTGCTTTGATGCAGCTCTCCATGCTACTCTATCCTGTGCAACCTTCTTCATCTCCCAGTACCTACTGCAACCTACATCCTTCTGAATCTGCTTAGTGTATTCATCACTTGGTCGTCCACTACGATTTTTACCCTCCACACTGCCCTCCAATACTAAACTGGTGATCCCTTGATGCCTCAGAACATGTCCTACCAACCGATCCCTTCTTCTAGTCAAGTTGTGCCACAAGCTTCTGTTCTCCCCAATCCTATTCAATACTTCCTCATTAGTTATGTGATCTACCCATCTAATCTTCAGCATTCCTCTGTAGTACCACATTTCGAAAGCTTCTATTCTCTTCTTGTCCGAACTATTTATCGTCCATGTTTCACTTCCATACATTGCTACACTCCATACAAATACTTTCAGAAACGACTTCCTGACACTTAAACCTATACTCGATGTTAACAAATTTCTCTTCTTCAGAAATGCTTTCTTGCCATTGCCAGTCTACATTTTATATCCTCTCTACTTCGACCATCATCAGTTATTTTGCTCCCCAAATAACAAAGCTCCTTTACTACTTTAAGTGTCTCATTTCCTAATCTAATACCCTCAGCATCACCGGACTTAATTCGACTACATTCCATTATCCTCGTATTGCTTTTGTTGATGTTCATCTTACATCCTCCTTTCAACACACTATCCATTCCGTTCAACTGCTCTTCCAAGTCCTTTGCTGTCTCTGACAGAATCACAATGTCATCGGCGAACCTCAAAGTTTTTTTTTCTTCTCCATGGATTTTAATACCTACTCCGAATTTTTCTTTTGTTTCATTCACTGATTGCTCAATATAGAGATTGAATAACATCGGGGAGAGGCTACAGCCCCGTCTCACTCCCGTTCCAACCACTACTTCCCTTTGATGTCCCTCGACTCTTATAGCTGCCATCTGGTTTCTGTACAAATTGTAAATAGCTTTTCGCTCCCTGTATTTTACCCCTGCTACCTTCAGAATTTGAAAGGGAGTATTCAAGACAACATTGTCAAATGCTTTCTCTAAGTCTACAAATACTAGAAAAGTAGGTTTGCTTTTCCTTAATCTAGCTTCTATGATAAGTCGTAGGATCATTATTGCCTCACGTGTTCCGATATTTCTACGGAATCCAAACTGATCTTCCCCGAGGTCGGCTTCTACTAGTTTCTCCATTCGTCTGTAAAGAATTCGCGTCAGTATTTTGCAGCCGTGACTTATTAAGCTGATAGTTCGGTAATTTTCACATCTGTCAACACCTGCTTTCTTTGGGATTGGAATTATTATATTATCATTGAAGTCTGAGGGTATTTCGCCTGTCTCATACATCTTGTTCACCAGATGGTAGAGTTTTGTCAGGACTGGCTCTCCAAAGGCCGTCAGTAGTTCTAATGGAATGTTGTCTACTCCCGGAGCTTTGTTTCGACTCAGGTCTAACTCTTCACGCAGTATCATATCTCCCATTTCTTATTCATCTACATCCTCTTCCATTTCCATAATATTGTCCTCAAGTGCAGTCATGCTCAAAAGTATCCGAACGACCTGAATTGCATTTCGCCCGATTCGCATACAACCCACATAACGCAGCTGTCTAACATGTCCTCTAATCGCTCCTTGGTACAGTCGTTTGACTATTGAAAATGGTTCCAACAAGTCACCACGGGAAAACAATGCTCTGTATCGCAATAACTCTAGATGTAAAGTAATACTACGATACTAAAAATATCAGGGAACACCTTATCACAGGTAAGACTGTCCTTAAGGCTTGTAAGCCCACATTTATTACAATAAATGACATACCTGAAATGTTACCACTCTCATTATTACGTCAGATAGGTAGCGCAAGTAGTAAGTTCGTCGTATTCATGATTTCCTCATCAAAGTAACATACCGTACTTATTATTTAACAAAAAATGACATTAAAAATTTAAGTTATTCACGAGCAGCTAGTTGGAAATATGTATGAACTTCAAATGACGCGACGAACCGTCTCGTTCTGCATATGGATTGAAACCCAGGTCATGCAGACTAAGCAAAGATTTCGTGACTGACGGAAACAAACAGTCATTCCTGATTAGACATACAGAGAGTGACATACCTAGATTTTAGTCAGTATCAATTACCAAATACCAACTTTAAATAACGTAACGTAAACCTTTTTAACGGACCAGAATTCCTACCCAGCTCCTATTGTCCCTGTTAACGAACTACGAGAGATGTTAAATATTGCTTCTTATCAAGTAACTTATCTGAAATGCCGTGAGATAAAGTTTTGTGTTGGACAGGGACTCTAACCCAGAAACTAATCGGATAGATATCTAAACACAATCAACTGTGACATATCGCATTTTCTCGGCAGTAGCTAGATGTTTTAACTGAAATGACGAGACGAAACATTAATTTTTTCCTTCTCAGGACTCCAACCCGGCACCTATCGCTGTTATATTCTAGAGAAAACGAACGTTAAATATGGGTTTGTTGCACCAGCAGCGACATGTGAGCATGTTTGAACTAGAAATAATACGACGAAGAGTTCAGTGCTTACTGGGAATAGAGCCCCACACACATCTCTGTTGACTACACGCAAAGAGACGTCAGCTACCGAATTTTTCTCCACCAACAGCTCGGAGTAACATCTTGTTGAACTTACAGTGATCTCGCAAATAGTTCTGTGTCTCACTGGGAGTCAAAAACGTCACATCGTTAGTGTTGACAACGAATGAAAATACATTAAAAATCGAAATTATTATCCACCGGGAGATAGGTGTTCTCATGTTAGATCTTGATAATACACAATGAAATCTTTAGTGCCGGGCCAGGATTCGAACCCATTCACGCGCAATATGAGGAGATGTTGAGGAATCTGCAGTTGCGAACAAACAACAAATTGTAGCCGAGCTGTATTGTCACGAAGGGAACAAATTCCGCGTTAAGGGCGGTCTGAGTTGCATTCCCAGTTCAGAACCAATTTTGTCGACATACAGAAGCTCAGATAAAAGATGGAATAAGTGTCCTGTGAGCCTACATAGCGTTTGTTTCGTCACTAGAAATAAATAACTAGTATAAGAAAGGTTACTGGTGATAGAGTTTCTACATGTCGCCACTCCAGACTTTATTGTGGCTCAACATAACGTCTACTTGGTAGAGAAGGAATATAATTTTTAATGTAAATTTCAGACCACAATGCCATTATATCTTCTTCACTTGGTGTAGCCAGACGAGAGTGGAATCTGTCTCTCCCTATCTGAAATCGTAGACAGAAGTTGCAATCGAACTCAGACCATAGATATATGAACCTCTCATCAGCCCAGCAGACCACCAAACGCTCTTCTGAGTGGCTCATTTTTCTATCACAACGCCGTTGTGCCACACTGGCTAAGAATTCAGACACACAGGCTCCCAGCATGTTCAGTAAATTCATTTACTTGGTTGACCGAATCACCATGAACTAGCTGCCTCGGCTACCCAGTGTATACATTCAACTTTATTTTGTAATCACCAAAACAAAATCACGTAACTGCCACCAACACAGAACTGCCACCAGTATAGGATGCAGAAATGTAAATAGGAAGTGTTCCTTTCCAGTTGAGCTACTGTATTGCGCCATCTGTTTGTTGAAGACGCCGTGCAGTGCAAAAGAAAAGGTATAACTGTTTGTCTCTCATAAGTATTGACCTGGCCATATACATTATCCCACAGCGCTGTGGAATGCAGAAGTTCTGGAGGAATTGTTTTTGACTTCTGGAGCTGTTATAGCTATGTGTCGGCTAGTAGCGTAATGGTAAGTATCACGCGCGGTAGGTAAGCTGTCTCGAGTTCGAGTACATTCACTGCTATATTTTTTAAAAAGCATTTCTGCTGTCTACTAAAGTTATCAATATAATCGAAGTTGTAACATAATTCCCTTCGCTTCCTAACCCAAAATAGTCGTATGTGGAAAAAAGGGCTAACTTCTCCGACATTTTGTTCATTTCAGGATTAACAGACACCCAGACAGTAGATGCATCTCGAAACTTTTGTATTATGTATGGGTAGAGCGCATCGTGCCAAAATACGTCGGGAAAGTATTTTCTACATTAGCTGCCGTCTGGTAGTGGCATTTTATTCTTCATAAAACCTTGTTTGAGAGCTTTAACTCAGAACAAGTTTTCTACACGACGAATGTCTGTTTTAATAAAACTGAGGATCTGTACACAAGCGTGCCTCTATCGACACGAATTGGTAAAATACTACTCACTTACATTTTGAATGGGTTTGTGTTTAATTGGTATGCTGTGTCATACTCAAGATGTATGCAAATGTGGCGTTTCATAAATAAAGTTATGTATTCCTATAAACCCAAAATTTACTTGTCAGCAGACGAAAGAGGCGTTCCCTGTTGTGCAGCATTGTAAGTTTTTCACCATTGCACTATGAGCCGAAAGCATTTTCTTGCGATTTCCTTATCAATGTTTGATCTGACTGTTTGTAGCTCTTTCATAGAAGGGATAAAAACGCTACACTCAGTGGGACTGGAACTGCGAACCATAAAAGACGCTGTTTCACATATCAGTACGTTACCACAGAGCTGGCGAAGAAGTAAGTGTCTGAGGTTCCCCTTACGAGACGAATAGTGGCTAGAACTCGTAAACGGCTATTTGAAGGACGAGATTAGTTGCGATTTCCACGTACAACGACTTTCCTGGGCTGAAAACCGTAAATTTACAATCTTTTGTTACACCTCAAGCGATAATAACTCAGATTATTCAATGGAAATGACAGGTAAAATCAAGTGAACTTTGAGGCTTAATTCCGCGCACACCAGAAAGTAGCTCGTCGATCACAGAGTTGCCAAACATACATTGCCATGTTGCCAAATCTCAGTTACAATACCAGCAGGAAGAGGACGAACCGATGTGATCTTACAGCAGGCTGGGAAGTGACCATAACTGGTGTCTCAAAGTCGCGGCTGCTATGGCCTGGAATACGTAATGCGTCTGATTCGCATTTCTGTAACTAGGTTTAGGGACTGGAGCGTAGTTACTAATAATACTCAGAACTGACTGCAAACTAAGCATCATAAATCAGTAACTCTCATAGTTGTTTTTATATTTCTTTCGTAAGTGTGCTCAAAACTAAGAAACTCATTCACAGACGTTTTCGTGCTTCGCCGATAGTCGAGACAACAAACAAATAAAAATAAAAAAAAGAATGTGTGTGTGTGTGTGTGTGTGTGTGTGTGTGTGTGTGTGTGTGTGTGTGACAGAGAGAGAGAGAGAGAGATAAAAATCAAAAAGAATAAGAGACAGAGAGAGAGAGTAAAAATTTGTAAAGAAATTGGATCATGGTATGTAAAGAAATGATTCATTAAAATGACATGTTCGACATCATTACGGAATATCGTATTCATGATCTATGAATCAAGAATTAAATTAATGTAATCTAATCTAATTATATCATATTGATGACTAGCCATGAAGAGTAATGAATTACCGAAATTTTTGCTAATACCAGTAACCAAGACTAAACTTGAAAATAGAAGACGACAGTTTTTGTAAGAAACCGGGACTTTTATCAAGAGCCTTTCGTCCCTGTTAACTAACCACGAAAGCTGCCTGATATACCTCTATTCTGAAGTAACAAAGTGTGCATGCATTTAAAGATGAAGTGCATGATGTGAAGTTCTGTGACAGAGATACGAACCCAACACGTAATGGGATTGTTAACTGAGTAAAATCAAATGTTTCGTATCGGTTTTTCTTACCAGCTGCTAGGTGTTTGAATGTAAAATAAGGGTACAAACTTTTGTGCCTAAGCGACAATCGAACTGCACAGCTACCGTGCATCCACGAATATAGCTGAAGTATCAGTTGCTTACTCACCAATAGTAAGGTGTGTGCGTGTTTGACCAGAAATAACGACACCTATTGCGATTGTTGGCAACACATGAACAGACATTAAAAATGTGCGTTAATTTTCACTAACAGGCCGGTGTGCACGTGATAGGGCTTGAAATGAAATTATGAATATTTTTGTACTGGGTCAGGATTCGGACCCACATACTTACCTTTGGAGGAGGCCTTGAGAAGATTGCAGTCTTGAGAAAAGGAACGAAATGATTCAACTATACCGTTCCCAGAGATTCAGATCCTCGAAAGAGGAGATACGAATTCGAATCACAGTCCAGCACCAAATTTTTCAACGTCTCTAGTTGAATCAAGTACAAGTAAAGTAAGAGCCCTGTTCCTTTAAATGGCTATCGGTTTACCAAATAAAATAAAATTTTATAATGTAAGTAAGTTTACTGGCGACTATATTTCTGTTTACCATGACTTCCGCTATGTCATTTCCCAACGTAAACCGGCTCTGCCCAGTTGGTAATGAAGGAACGTGATGTTTAATGCGGATTCTAGATTATAACGTCTTTCTCTTGATGTTACCAGGGGTAAAGTAAGTCTTTTTGTGCCTCTTAAAAGTAAATGCCTGAACCCACGTATTACACCTGTGATAGTTCGTTCCGCCAGACCATTGTGGCCACATTTCCCAGCCTCAGGAGTGTGCTGTGACAGACGATTTGCTTAGCTTACGAAATTAGTCACGGTGGAAAAAACGCGAGTCTATTAAATGGTTAAGTAGAAGCAAGCTTCTGAAGCGGAGATTATGCTTTTCTCATGTCAGCAGGATGTAAAGACTCTTCTAGGCATTTTGAAATTTTCACAAATTCAGCAAATTTCTTAGTTCGAGAAAGTCCACTGGGAAGTGTGAAGTTACCGGATAATTCGGTTATTACCGTCATTATTACTATCATTTTTTCATACCGCTGCTGGAACACTGTACTTGAAGATCATGTGATGCCTTTTGGTCACTACAGAAGTAGTTTCCCAAGAACAGGTTCTTTCCCTGTCTACGAAATCCCTTTCACTTTAATATCAAACATCAGTAATTACTCGTTGATTACATTAAAACTAAAATAATTGATGAGGATGTTACTTGATAACAAATACGTGCTGCCTTTCTTCATTTACTTGCGCCTAGAAATGGCTATCGAGTACTGCCAAATCCAAAGGCAAGCGATCTTACTGCCTTCCGATATACGTCACTGTCAGTTCTTCCATATGATTTGGTCGACATGACCTGTTTCAAGTTGTGTATGACAGACAATGTTTTAGAAAATCAATTGTTTTCCTTTGCAATAGACAGAAAGATTTTCATTCTAAGTATCCAAGCACAAGATTTTCGCAGTATTAGTTCAAATTTAATATTCGCTTCTATAATGTAGGAAAGTATTTCACAGTTGCAAAACTCGCGTCCGACTCATTGACCTTACACTTAGTCGCTGACCATAAATTCTAGCTCAGAGTGACACCAGATTAAGTAACCTAATGTAGCGAAGACTGTTTGCCAGTGCAATTCACTCATTGGGCTCCATAAGTACACTGTAACAGCAATTTCTGTGTGTATGCAATGCATACGGATTAGAATTTAGTGTTGCTCTCTCTTCCACTTATGTATACAATATGCCTGACCTAAACGGGCCCTTTATCATTACAGGCCATGGGCAGTGCACCATTATACTGACAACAGTAATGTGGTTATACTGACAACCTGACTTCGTTTTACTTGATTTTGTAATCATTTAAATAAAACAACATGACCTTCCAGTGGGAGACATTTCGTCCCTCTTTTCCTTCTGTGAAATTTGTCAGTAAGCTTTTTGCCTTCCAACCAGTGAAATGCGGGAGAGTTCGGCCGGTAAATGATTCACAAACCGCGATTTAGTACTGTTAAGACGATTTATTTAAACGTCACAAGACTGCATATAGGTGCAATCGATTTTGAGGAGCAAAGTGTTTGTTATCTTACTTTTGTGACAGGTGGGCACAAGTGATTTCCAAAGACTTTTTATTGTACTGAAATAATATTTTGTTACAAAGAAACAAGGTAAGTGTTTTATCCGTATATATTTTGTAGAAAACTGTAATCGTGATGGAAGATTATACACCTGAATGTTTGACACAACTGGTAGGAGAGAACTCTGCATATTGACCAAACCCCGCGCCTCCTCTCCATATCCTCCTATGACACGAGCACGGGATTCTCCTCGCATACTTCTACAGAGCTGTTCCTAGCACAGCTGAGAATTGGCAACATCGTCACAAACATTTGGCAACACTGTGACAGTGCAATCACTTCCGCGTATGGTACTGAATTGACTCGCTAAATTCACTTGATATTCATTTTACATTTGAATGACTCGTGCTATATAATCCTCATGTAAACTAAGACACTGAGACTGATAATTCGATTTTTTGCCTAAAGAAATATTATTCTTCACATAAGTGACAACTTTTATTATCTTTCACGATGCGTTATGAGCGACAAATACCATGACGAGAGTGGCGTACAGGCAGCAGTGTGTCCGTAGCCCGGTGGTACCGCCCGTGTCTTGCGTCACAACGGTTCAATCATTCGTCAGTTGTAACCGTCGTAGGGGCCAGCGTATGGGAGCTTTTTTTCTGATATATTTTATGGAGCTGCGAATTTCCAGAAAAAATTCTGTATCGAAATCGGAAGAAAACCTTTAGACATCAAATCTTCGTGGTAGCTCGACTCAGTAAGTTGTGTTAATGGTCACAGATCTTGGCTTTCTGACTGCCAAGCTGCTTCGCAATACCGGCGTCTCTGAAGAAATTCGAATAGACCATCAGCGATACGAATTTCAATATTGTTCTTCACTTAAGACTCACATGTCAGGGTGATAAGTATGAAGGAAATGAACCTCTTGATTACTATAGGGCCTCTGTGCTAAATTTCCACAGAAGCAATTAGGAACTCCCTGCAGACATTTGCTAACAGCGGCTCTAGCAACTTACTTTTTCTCTGGGTAGCTTCAAATAGGGGCAATTTTGTCGCCTTAAATCCAGTTGAATACTTTAAATATCACTTGTGAACAGCGTTCACTTCTCCATCAATTAAGGTATAGCCCTCAAAACAAGCAATTTGCCTGAATAGCTATAGAGCAGGTTCTGATAGGTATTGATACAATCTTTTGCATCCATTTACCATAGAGAATCAAAGAAAGAAATCAAACACATTACATTGCATTTACTCTCTGTGCCTTGACTAACACATATGAATCCATGGCAATAATAAATTATTTGAGGAGCCTCCCGTGAAAGGAAAAAGAACAGAATGTGACGCTTTAATTGTAGTGCACTGGATCAGAAACAACGAAATTAATTCTGTGCCACATTGATGTATTGCATTCTAGTGTAATAAAATAATCATCAAGTAAAAACGGTTTTGTGCCTCCTTTGCTATCAAGAGTGAAACACAAATCGTAGGCGCTTCAGTCTGGAACCGCGTGAGAGCTACGGTCGCAGGTTTGAATCCTGCCTTGGGCATGGATGTGATTTCCTTTGGTTAGTTAGGTTTAAGTAGTTCTAAGTTCTAGGGGACTGATGACCACAGATGTTAAGTCCCATAGTGCTCAGAGCCATTTGAATAAATCGTAGACAGATTTTATGGGTCACCACTCAACAACATTAAAGCATTTTACATGGTCGAGAGTGTGGAGTGGGGCAGACGTTGTCAGCAGAAGGCGAGACAATGCAGTGTCTCAGCCCCCGCCGGTAGGCAGCAACCGGGTCCCAGAGAATTCAGACGCATGCGGTGTTCAGAGGCAGATGCTCGGCAAAGAAATCTTTCGCTAAAACATTGTTGGATCCAACTGTTATTACCAGTGTGACAGAAAGCGAAGTCTATTGTAGATTCGCTTGAATTACACTCATAGCTTCAGCACCGAGAGGAAAGGAGCGATAAAAACTTTGTCGACGTGTGCTTTTAGTTACCAGACGTCGTATTAGCTAGTCTCGCGTTTTACCTCAAGACTACAGTCATAGTCAAGAATAAAGTACTAAGACTGAAGTCAAAATCCTCTGGGAAGTGCCGCAGTCTACAATGTTGTCAGATCGAGCATATTGACGGACATAGGATTCTGAGAGGAGCACGACTGTATTGCCCACCTTACGTGAACGACTCGGCCGTCAATTTTTTGCTCTAAGACTGTATCTACAACACATATTGCACGCTGAAGACCCAGAAGAATTAAAAAACAGAAGTAGTTTATGAGAGCAACGTTAACTATAGCGTTCGAAGTATTCACAGTATTGTATACGTGTGTGTAAACGCCTTCCAGTGGTCACTCAAGGATGACAAGGATACACAGTGTAGCTTCGATATTATAAATTCGCCTCAGTTTGCGGATGAACTCAGACTTAGGTTGATAATCATTTTGAATATTTAGCAGTGCTGTACCCATTGGTGTTAAACTCGTTTTCAACCAATGATTCCCACAGCTACAGGAACACTACTTGTGATACCTCATAGACCATATACTTACGCAGTGCTATCGGACTAAAAGATCAACCTGACACAAACGGTGAGAAGTTTGTTTTACAACCTTCGTACCTGGATAATGAGCATTTTCCTATTTGATATGTCTGTGAACATTGCTGATTGAGACGATTTAAGAAGAAACTGAATTACTTCAGCTACGACAATGTCTAAAGAAATCGTCTTAACGGCACTAAACCGTGGTTTATGAATCGTTTACCGGCCGTACTCTGCCGCATTTTGCTGGCTGGAAGACAAAAAGCTTACTGACAAATTTCACAGAAGGAAAAGAGGGACGAAATGTCTCCCACTGGAAGGTCATGTTGTTTTATTTAAACGATTACAACATCAGGTAAAACAAACAGTCAGGTTGTCAGTATAAGCAAATTACTGTTGTCAGTATGATGTTGCACTGCCCAGGGCCTGTAATAATAAAGGGCCCGTTTAGGTCAGGCATATTGTATACATAAGTGGAAGAGAGAGCACAACTAAATTCTAATCCGTATGCATTGCATACACACATAAATTACCGTTACAGTGTACTTATGGAGCCCAATGAGTGAATTGCGTATTTTCCGGTGAGAAAGAGCACTGGCAAACAGTCTTCGCTACATTAGGTTACTTAATTTGGTGTCACTCTGAGCTAGACTTTATGGTCAGCGACTAAGTGTAAGGTCAATGAGTCGGATGCGAGTTTTGCAACTGTGAAATACTTAATGTAATCAACGAGTAATTACTGATGTTTGATATTAACCTGAAAAGGATTCCGTAGACAGGGAAGGAACCGTGATGGGTTCGTATCTCTGTCACAGAACTTCACATCATGCACTTCATCTTTAAAAGCTTGCACACTTTGTTACTTCAGAATAGAGGTATATCAGACATCTTTCGTGGTTAGTTAACAGGGACGAAAGGGTCTTGACGGAAGTCCCAGTTTATTACAAAAATTGTCGTCTTTTATTTTCAAATTTAGATTTGGTTACCGCTATTGACAAAAACTTCGGTAATTCATGATTCTTCATGACTAGTCATCAATATGATATGATTACATTAGATTACATTAGCTTAGTTCTTATTTCATAGATCATGAATACGATTATGGTAATGATGTGGAACATGTCAATTTCTTTAATCTTTAATCTCTCTTATTCTTTTTGATTTTTATCTCTCTCTCTCTCTCTCTCTCTGTCACACACACACACACACACACACACACACACACACTCTTTTTTTATTTGTATTTGTTTGTTGTGGTCGACTATCGGTGAGGCACGAAAACGTCTGTGAATGAGTTTCTTAGTTTTGAGCACACTTACGAAAGAAATATAAAAACAACTATGAGAGTTGCTGATTTATGATGCTTAGTTTACAGTCAGTTCTGACTATTATTAGTAACTACACTCCAGTCCCTAAACCTAGTTACAGAAATGCGAATCAGACGCTTTACGTATTCCAGGCCATAGCAGCCGCGACTTTGAGACCAGCTTTGGTCACTTCCCAGCCTGCTGTAAGATCACATCAGTTCGTCCTCTACCTGCTGGTATTGTAACTGAGATTTGGCAACATGGCAATGTATGTTTGGCAACTCTGTGATCGACGAGCTACTTTCTGGTGTGCGCGGAATTAAGCCTCAAAGTTCGCTTGATTTTACCTGTCATTTCCATTGAATAATCTGAGTTATTATCGCTTGAGGTGTAACAAAAAATTGTAAATTTACGGTTTTCAGCCCAGGAAAGTCGTTGTACGTGGAAATCGCAACTAATCTCGTCCTTCAAATAGCCGTTTACGAGTTCTAGCCACTATTCGTCTCGTAAGGGGAACCTCAGACACTTACTTCTTCGCCAGCTCTGTGGTAACGTACTGATATGTGAAACAGCGTCTTTTATGGTTCGCAGTTCCAGTCCCACTGAGTGTACCGTTTTTATCCCTTCTATGAAAGAGCTACAAACAGTCAGATCAAACATTGATAAGGAAATCGCAAGAAAATACACTCCTGGAAATTGAAATAAGAACACCGTGAATTCATTGTCCCAGGAAGGGGAAACTTTATTGACACATTCCTGGGGTCAGATACATCACATGATCACACTGACAGAACCACAGGCACATAGACACAGGCAACAGAGCATGCACAATGTCGGCACTAGTACAGTGTATATCCACCTTTCGCAGCAATGCAGGCTGCTTTTCTCCCATGGAGACGATCGTAGAGATGCTGGATGTAGTCCTGTGGAACGGCTTGCCATGCCATTTCCACCTGGCGCCTCAGTTGGACCAGCGTTCGTGCTGGACGTGCAGACCGCGTGAGACGACGCTTCATCCAGTCGCAAACATGCTCAATGGGGGACAGATCCGGAGATCTTGCTGGCCAGGGTAGTTGACTTACACCTTCTAGAGCACGTTGGGTGGCACGGGATACATGCGGACGTGCATTGTCCTGTTGGAACAGCAAGTTCCCTTGCCGGTCTAGGAATGGTAGAACGATGGGTTCGATGACGGTTTGGATGTACCGTGCACTATTCAGTGTCCCCTCGACGATCACCAGTAGTGTACGGCCAGTGTAGGAGATCGCTCCCCACACCATGATGCCGGGTGTTGGCCCTGTGTGCCTCGGTCGTATGCAGTCCTGATTGTGGCGCTCACCTGCACGGCGCCAAACAAGCATACGACCATCATTGGTACCAAGGCAGAAGCGACTCTCATCGCTGAAGACGACACGTCTCCATTCGTCCCTCCATTCACGCCTGTCGCGACACCACTGGAGGCGGGCTGCACGATGTTGGGGCGTGAGCGGAAGACGGCCTAACGGTGTGCGGGACCGTAGCCCAGCTTCATGGAGATGGTTGCGAATGGTCCTCGCCGATACCCCAGGAGCAACAGTGTCCCTAATTTGCTGGGAAGTGGCGGTGCGGTCCCCTACGGCACTCCGTAGGATCCTACGGTCTTGGCGTGCATCCGTGCGTCGCTGCGGTCCGGTTCCAGGTCGATGGGCACGTGCACCTTCCGCCGACCACTGGCGACAACATCGATGTACTGTGGAGACCTCACGCCCCACGTGTTGAGCAATTCGGCCGTACGTCCACCCGGCCTCCCGCATGCCCACTATACGCCCTCGCTCAAAGTCCGTCAACTGCACATACGGTTCACGTCCACGCTGTCGCGGCATGCTACCAGTGTTAAAGACTGCGATGGAGCTCCGTATGCCACGGCAAACTGGCTGACACTGACGGCGGGGGTGCACAAATGCTGCGCAGCTAGCGCCATTCGACGGCCAACACCGCGGTTCCTGGTGTGTCCGCTGTGCCGTACGTGTGATCATTGCTTGTACAGCCCTCTCGCAGTGTCCGGAGCAAGTATGGTGGGTCTGAAACACCGGTGTCAATGTGTTCTTTTTTCCATTTCCAGGAGTGTACTTTCGGCTCATAGTGCAATGGTGAAAAACTTACAATGCTGCACAACAGGGAACGCCTCTCTCGTCTGCTGACAAGTAAATTTTGGGTTTATAGGAATACATAACTTTATTTATGAAACGCCACATTTGCATACATCTTGAGTATGACACAGAATACCAATTAAACACAAACCCATTCAAAATGTAAGTGAGTAGCATTTTACCAATTCGTGTCGATAGAGGCATGCTTGTGTACAGATACTCAGTTTTATTAGAACAGACATTCGTCGTAAGGTTATTGTGGGTAGTTTTATTACATTTCTTATAATACAGCTCGCAATTTTCGTAAGGTTTCCTTTAGTGTTGTTAAAACAATAGCAAACATGAGAGAGAAATTAATCATCAAAGATACACGCGAATTCTCTGATGTTATCTATAACAGTCTGATAATGCACATGCTGTTTACTGATTACATGCATGTAGAAAACTTGTTCTGAGTTAAAGCTATCAAACAAGGTTTTAAGAAGAATAAAATGCCACTACCAGACGACAGCTAATGTAGAAAATACTCTTCCGACGTATTTTGGCACGATGCGCTCTACCCATACATAATACAAAAGTTTCGAAATGCATCTACTGTCTGGCTGTCTGTTAAACCTGAAATGAACAAAATGTCGCAGAAATTGGGTTGGGAAGTGAAGGGAATTATGTTACAACTTCGATTATATTGATAACTTTAGTAGACAGCAGAAATGCTTTTTAAAAAATATAGCAGTGAATGTACTCGAACTCGAGACAGCTTACCTACCGCGCGTGATACTTACCATTACGCTACTAGCCGACACATAGCTATAACAGCTCCAGAAGTCAAAAACAATTCCTCCAGAACTTCTGCATTCCACAGCGCTGTGGGATAATGTATATGGCCAGGTCAATACTTATGAGGGACAAACAGTTATACCTTTTCTTTTGCACTGCACGGCGTTTTCAACAAACAGATGGCGCAATACAGTAGCTCAACTGGAAAGGAACACTTCCTATTTACTTTTCTGCATCCTATACTGTTGGCAGTTCTGTGTTGGTGGCAGTTACGTGATTTTATTTTGGTGACTAGAAAATAAAGTTGAATGTATACACTGGGTAGCCGAGGCAGCTAGTTCATGGTGATTCGGTCAACCAAGTAAATGAATTTACTGAACATGCTGCAAATTGATACAGGGAGCCTGTGTGTCAGAATTCTCAGCCAGTGTGGCACTACGGCGCTGTGATAGAAAAATGAGCCACTCAGAAGAGCGTTTGGTGGTCTGCTGGGCTGATGAGAGGTTCATATATCTATGGTCTGAGTTCGATTGCAACTTCTGTCTACGATTTCAGATAGGGAGAGACAGATTCCACTCTCGTCTGGCTACACCAAGTGAAGAAGATATAATGGCATTGTGGTCTGAAATTTACATTAAAAATTATATTCCTTCTCTACCAAGTAGACGTTATGTTGAGCCACAACGAAGTCTGGAGTGGCGACATGTAGAAACTCTATGACCAGTAACCTTTCTTATACTAGTTATTTATTTCTAGTGACGAAACAAACGCTATGTAGGCTCACAGGACACTTATTCCATCTTTTATCTGAGCTTCTGTATGTCGATAAAATTGGTTCTGAACTGGGAATGCAACTCAGACCGCCCTTAACGCGGAATTTGTTCCCTTCGTGACAATACAGCTCGGCTACAATTTGTTGTTTGTTCGCAACTGCGGATTCCCCAACATCTCCACGTATTGCGCGTGAATGAGTTCGAATCCTGGCCCGGCATCAAAGATTTCATTGTGTATTATCAAGATCTAACATGAGAACACCTATCTCCTGGTGGATAATAATTTCGATTTTTAATGTATTTTCATTCGTTGTCAACACTAACGATGTGACGTTTTTGACTCCCAGTGAGACACAGAACTATTTGCGAGATCACTGTAAGTTCAACAAGATGTTACTCCGAGCTGTTGGTGGAGAAAAACTCGGTAGCTGACGTCTCTTTGCGTGTAGTCAACAGAGATATGTGTGGGGCTCTATTCCGAGTAAGCACTGAACTCTTCGTCATATTATTTCTAGTTCAAACATGCTCACATGTCGCTGCTGGTGCAACAAACCCATATTTAACGTTCGTTTTCTCTAGAATATAACAGCGATAGGTGCCGGGTTGGAGTCCTGAGAAGGAAAAAATTAATGTTTCGTCTCGTCATTTCAGTTAAAACATCTAGCTACTGCAGAGAAAATGCATTGGTTTAGTTAGTTTATCCAGGTCCCATCTCCTTAAATACCCACCTTTTTGCAGTTTCTTCAGTTTTAATCTACAGTTCATAACCAATAGATTGTCGTCAGAGTCCACATATGCCCCTGGAAATGTCTTACAATTTAAAACCTGGATCCTAAATCTCTGTCTTACCATTATATAATCTATCTGAAACCTGTCAGTATTGGATAGTTAAGGGAGACGAAAATTTATTTGTTATGGGGGACTGGAATTCGACAGTAGGAAAGGGAAGAGAAGCAAAAATAGTATGTGAATATGGAGTGGGGGGAAATGAATAAAAGAGGAAGCCGTCTGATAGGATTTACCATACAAACCATAAAAGAAGCTTGCATAAATGGGAGAGACCTGGAGATATCGGAAGGTTCCAGACTGATTATCTAACGATAAGACAGATATTTCTAAACGAGATTTTAAATTGTAATTTATTTCCAGGGGCAGATTTTGGCTCTGGTCACAATTTATTGGTTATGAGCTATAGATTAAAACTGAAAAAATTCCAAAAAGGTAGGAAATTAAGGAGATGGAACCTGGATAAGTTGAAAGAAGAAGAGATTGTTGAGAGTTTGACAGGGAGCATTAGGCAACGATTGACTACAACAGGGGAAAGAAGTACAATAGAAAATGAGTTGGTAGCTTTGAGGGATGAAATAGTGAAGACAGCAGAGGATCGAATAGGTAAAAAGACGTGGTCTAGAATAAATCCTTGGGTATTACAGAAGATTCTGAATTTAATTGATGAAAGGAGAAAATATAAAAATGCCTCAAACGAAGCAAGTGAAGAGAAATACAAACGTTGAAAAAATGAGACTGGCACGAAGTGCAAAATGGCTAAGCAGAAGCAGCTAGAGAACAAATGTAAGCATGCAGAAGCAAATATCACATGGGAATAAATAGATACCGGCTATACGAAAATTAAAGAGGCCTTTGAAGAAAAGAGAAGAAGCTGTATGAATATCATGAACTCTTTGAAAAACATATACTAACAAAGAAGGGATATCTGAAAGGAAGATGAAGTATATGAAGGGCCATACATGAGCTTGAAAGCAATACTATAGAAAAGGAAGAGGACGTACATCAAGATGAAACAGAAGATACGATACTGCGATAAGAATTTGACAGAGCATCGAAAGACCTGCGACGAAACAAGGCCCATGGAGCAGACGATATTTCGTCAGAACTAATGATATCCTTGGGAGAGCCAGCAATGCCAAAACTATTCCACCTGCTGTGAGACAGGCGAAATACCCTCACACTTCAAGAAGAATGTAATAATTCAAATTCCAACATAACATAACATAACATTAATTATTTACAGAAGAATGGAGAAATTGGTAGAATCCGGTCTTGGGAAATACTGGATTCCAGAGAAATGTATGAAGACACAAGGCAGTACTGTCCCTACGACTTACCATAGACGATATATTAAGAAAAGGCATACCTCCGTTTCTAGCATTTGTAAACACGGAGAAAGATTTGACAATGGGGTCTGGAAGGTATCAAGGGTAAAGTACGGGGAGTGAAAAGCTATTTAAAACTCCTACAGAAACAGACGGCAGTTATAAGTGTCGAGTGTCATGGACGGATAGCAGAGGTTAAGTAGGGAGTGAGACAGGGTTGTCGCCCAACCGCGATGTTATTCAATCTGTACATTAAGCAAGCAGTAAGAGAAACTAAAGAAAAATTTCGAGAGTGAATTAAAATTCAGGGAGAAGAAATAAAAACTTTGAGGCTTGTTGATAATATTGACATTGAAAAAAAATTAGTAGATGTGTTTTAATATTTCGACAGTAAAATGGTCAAAGTACATAGGGTGTAAAACGTAGACTGACGATAGCAAGAAAAGCGTTTCTGAAGTGAAATATATGAATACTGTGTATAAATTTAAGTGTTAGTAAGTCTTTTATGAAGATATTTTTTGTGGACTGTAGCCTTGTATGGAAGTAAATCGTGAAGAATAAACAGTTCCGACAAGAAGATAATAGAAGCTTTAGAAACGTGGTGCAACAAAAGAATGCAGATGATTAGATGAATAGATCAGATAACTAATGAGGAGATGCTGAACAGAACTGGGGAGAAAAGAAATTTACTGCGTAACTTGAATAAGAAAAGGATCGCTTGACGGAACACTTCCCGAGACGTCAAGGGATCACTACTTTAATGTTTGAGGGAAGTGTGAGGGGTAAAAATTGTGGAGGGAGATCAAGAGACGAATGCAGTAAGCAAGTTCAAAAGGATTCAAATTTCAGTAGTTATTCTGAACTGAAGAGGCTTGTACGGGATTGAGTCGCATGGAGAGCTGCAGGTAATCAGAGTGAAGATAGCACGGTTTTACTTTCAGTGACAAAATTTTGAGTCAAGACGTTTCGCTTTCCTGCGTACACTTTGAGAACTTTGTTCACAATATCTGTTCTTGATTTCTTAATCACTCCAGTGGAAAGGTTATTCTCGTAGTTTTTCCTTCGTTATATTCCTTGTAAACAGCTGCTATGAAGGGAAATGCAGTTGAAGCTCGCTTGATGTTATGTAGAATAACCCCAAAACTATTGTACGACTTGAAAATGCAGACTTACAGCTCGACTCGCGGCGTGTGCAAGGCGTGGGTGGCCCTCTTGTTGATCAGAAAGGTGACTGGGGTGACGTCACGGTAACTATGGCAACTAGTGGCCGTCCGCGCGACGGGGTGGCGCGCCCTCAGCCCAAGTGACTCTCCACACGCGCACGGGAAGTAGGCGTATCGTCTACGTACGTCTCCCAGTTCTCTGAATCCCAAAGCGTCAAGAGCTGTAGCCCACGCGGGCTGTCTCACGATGCCCTTTCTTATATAAATTTGAAAACAAACAGAGCATAGCGAAATAAATTATACAAATGAAGTATTTTTCTTCTCTCGATTTTCACAACTCTAAGAGAAAATATTGCATCTCTAGGTAGATCTAACACTGCAGAAGTCTTCCAACGTAAAATGTTGATGAAGTCAGAACAGCAGCTTTTTGTTCTGTGCTTCGGAAAAAAGCAGATGTAACTGCTTTGTGAAGCCCAATTAAATTCTTAAATACAATCTTTTACAATCCGTATGAATTTTCACCTTGCAGACGGACTACAACACAGTATGGAATAACGATATCCTTGGTCAATAGCAACCAACGTACGTCCACAATGGACAGCTATCCTTCTAGGCAGGCCCTTAACAGAGTTGTGCCACTGTTTTATGTTTTGTGCTGCATTCCAAGATTTCAAAA
Organism: Schistocerca piceifrons; assembly: GCF_021461385.2. Lineage (NCBI taxonomy): Eukaryota > Metazoa > Arthropoda > Insecta > Orthoptera > Acrididae > Schistocerca > Schistocerca piceifrons. The sequence goes on from NC_060138.1 coordinate 668,133,592, forward strand.
CGTGAGACGAATATATAAACCGAGGAGGCGACGTCATTTGAGTAAAATATAATAAGTATTGACTTTAGACAGGTACTTACTTCCTACAGAACTATATTCGGAAATATGTCCTGTGCTTCGAATGTTACGCTTGGTGGTATCCATAATTTACAAAGTAATAAAACCTTAAATCTTCGCTTCACTTAATTGTAGTATTACAGCAGAAACCATTATTTTCAATTATCATGTAGCCTACCGGAAGTAGGCACTTTCTAGCAAACAGCAAATTATTAAATTATTCGCCATTTTTAGTTTTTATCGCTGTTATGTTGCTATTTTTCTGCGGTAGCTTTATAGAGGAGTAAAATTGTCTTCTCGTTAAAGGATCCCAGCATACGGTTTATAGATTCCAGTCATAAATACGTAAGCTAAGGCGGACATAATTGACAGTATTTTAGTAATGCACAGAATACAGAAGTTCTACTTCACCTTTCATTGAACTAAAACGTCCTGGAGATTATTTTATGAATCAATGTACATTCTCACACATCAGAATCATCTCACTTCAGTTTTACATGCTTTCAGTTTACGGGTAATTACTGAATGTCATACTAGTACCTCGTTTCCATTCCGTAATTGTCTTCGACATTGCTCGTTACAGATAATTTCACGGTGCTACATTGTTCACGTGTTTCCGATCTTGCTGTTCCTGTCGTGGAATCACCCCACGTTGAAACTATATTTCCTTTGGGCACTGCTGATAGTTCAAGGCGGGAATAAACAAGACACGAAATACGTGTCACTTTTATTTTTGCTGCATGCCATATAAAGTCAACATACTCTCGGTAACCTTCGAAAATAGTTCTTGTAATCAAATAAGTAAGACACATAGGTTCCATCACTTTCACTTGTTCTATATCCCATATAACTACGACGTAAGTTAAGCTCCGGAAATAATTATTGAAACTAGGGTTCCCGGAGACGTCTATATGCATCATTAACCTGCCATTAACGATCCACACCGTTCATGTGTGAGTATTTGTCGTGCATCCAAAACATTGTCACCAGTTTTAAAAATACTTTTGTATCTACCTTCATCATTCGACTATATCCATCGCAGATGGCAAACAAATAATATTTTGTTATTAGACTACAATTTCATTTTTGAGTAATGTCATCAGCTGTAAGTGATTGCAGTACATGGGCTGGTTCACCCTTTGCGTTAACACTGGTAAATATGTGTTCCTCTGGTATTAAATGCTATTTATTACTTTATTTACTACAAACAATCGATTTCATTGGTATTAATACATTCACAAAAGTTTCTCTAATACGTCTAAATACGATTTTTATGTTTCTAACCCGGTAGGCTTGAGATGTCAGCGAACTGATAATGGTATGAATATTTGCCGACGATTTTTGAAGCACTCTTTTTCAGAGTTGGTTTTGTGTTCAGCCAGTACTTGTCTCCTGTGGATTTACTTTTCTGATATCTTCTGAAACAGACAGTAAGTTCAATTCACAACAACATTTCCAACATTATAAAGTATAAAATCAATACGGGAGTCTTCTGTTAGCATATTTATAGCTAGTTTTCTTCCGCTGCCCTCATGTACACAAATAGATTGTCGTGAATTTAGTTCCTAGTTATATCCATTTAAAACTTGTCCATTACGGATGTTTAAGAACCCGTGAATGTTTAATATAAATACAGAAATCAGTAACCAGTTAGTTTTTTGAAGTAGCTGTTTATTTCAAAAACCGGTTTCCGAACCTTTTTAGGCATGAGACATGAATATTTCATTGCGCAATTCTGGATACTGGCTAGCGACAGTATTGGCGGTTTTATAATTAGAATCCACCCAGCAGCTTCCATTGTGATTGCTTACAAATATCTTTTCCCTGGATGTGGATATATGTATCGATTACCAAGAAATTTGCCAGCACCCAGCATGTGCTGCATAACAGACGCTTGCTACAAAGATCGTGACATCGTTATACGTATTCACATGCAGTGAAAACTGAGTGATCGGTAACCAACTGGCAATCAGAATGGAAGCTGCTAGACGGATCTAATTACAAAGCCGCTCCTACTGTCTGAAGCAAGTACGCAACATTATGCTGTGGAATAGTCATATAAATTCCTGTCTAGCATATTAAGATGAGCCCGAAAACTTTGAAAGTCGGCTTATGGAATTAAAAAGTAATTCAAAGAAGTGACTGGTTGCTGTTTTCTGTACTTACATCTAGTTTCACTGATCATGTGCTGTGAAACGCTTCTAATGATGAAGGATAAAATTTGCAGATGATATTGATTCATAAATTATACCGAAAATGTTATCTGTTGAGATGATATAAACTATTTCCGCTAACAGTGCGCATGTAGGACGGTTACTGAAAATTTGCAATATTACGAAAACAGTCTGCACACACTTGAGTGTAACACGTATATTATTCACTTATATTTGGTTGGTTTTTATAGTTAGAGGGATCATACAGGCATTCGTGAATATTTCTTTTCGATCTTTAAGAAAGACTTCATGGAGGTGTCGTTGTCCCGCGGCAGATGAAGTTCTCGTTGATCGTGTAATGAACTGTTGGGAAGAGGTTACAGAACAGCAAGCAAAAGACTCAGCACTTGGAAAAAACTGTTATGGAGATAATGTAGTTGATGTCTCTACCGTTTCAAACACTACTACAGCAGTTGATGGTAGTCAGGGTAACACAGTGCCAAGTGGACCAGCAGGTAACGTAGACTGTTTGCCTAAGCTCGAAGAAGTATTTCATGAAAGTGGGGGAACTGAATCTGACACTGAAGTGTGGAGTTATACGCACTATCTGAGACTGGTTGGAAACTTCAGTTCTATGGTGGAAAATGTCTTCCTCCTGAGGGCACGCGCTCGTTAACAGAAAGTGGCACTAGTAACTTACTGTAAATTTTTGAAAGTTTTTCAGCACAGATTTTACGCTCCTGATTCACTGGTGTGAATAATTACCGCCCCATAACTCATGGCGGACTTAAAAACACACAATACATTGAACAGTTTTATTGACTACTACTTCCAAAAAGGATATACTGGTATATCAGGTGATCAAAAAGTCAGTATAAATTTGAAAACTGAATAAATCGCGGAATAATGTAGATAGAGAGGTACAAATTTACATACATGCTTGGAATGACATGGGGTTTTATTAGAACCAAAAAAATACAAAAGTTCAAAAAATGTCCGACATACGGCGCTTCATCTGATCAGAATAGCAGTAATTAGCATAATAAGGTAAAACAAAGCCACGATGATGTTCTTTACAGGAAATTCTCAATATGTCCACCATTATTCCTCAACAACAGCTGTAGTCGAGGAATAATGTTGTGAACAGCACTGTAAAGCATGTCCGGAGTTATGGTGAGGCATTGGCGTCGGATCTGCTTCACTAAAAGGGCCTTTTCAGGTAACGTCAACATGCTACGACTGCTGGCGCATCTGATTCTCTCATTACAGCTCCTTTTATACACGATTGTCATGCGCAGTCACTGACGTTTTTCTGTCCAGCACCATCTGTCAGACATTTTGTGAGCTTTCTTTTTTTTTTTCTAATAAAACCCCATGTCATTCCAAGCATGTGTGTCAATTTTTACCTCGCTATCTTCATTATTCCGTGGTTTATTAAGTTTTCAAATTTATACTGACTTTTTGATCACCCGGTATGTTCTTACACACGATAAAACATTTTGTGATTTCGGGGATTAAACCACCATCGCACGACTGTATTTCCATGTGTCCTACAACGAGACTATTTTGAGTTGTCAAATGTGTATTACACAAGCAGATGGCTACTTTCAGCTAACATGAAGAGAAGTAGTCATAAAATTTTAATTATCACCTCAAAGAATAAGGTTTCGTAATTAATGTTTCTTTTTTACTGTCACATATCTGCAAGCCCGATCTACACTGATATCCCCGCGCTCTGGTATAGTAGCATGACGTTATAGGAGCCAATACAGAATGGAATATCATGTGACAGTTCGTTTCCAGCAGCAGAAGAAATGTTACAGCTTTGTCGGACCAATCAGACGGATTTGTCTGTCACAGCTGCAACGTGTTAGCTGCTGTGGTAAATGAATTATCACACAATACACCACTCTTCAGTGGGCTATATCATTTTGTTTTATACCTTCTACCACCGTGCTACAGTAATGTAGTGCGCGGATTTCAGTGTGGATCAAGGCTTTAGAGACCGAGCGAGGTGGCGCAGTGGTTAAACACTGGACTCGCATTCGGGAGGATGACGGTTCAATCCCGCGTCCGGCCATCCTGATTTAGGTTTTCCGTGATTTCCCTAACTCGCTCCAGGCAAATGCCTGGATGGTTCCTTTCAAAGGGAACGGCCGACTTCTTTCCCCGTCCTTCCCTAATCCGATGAGACCGATGACCTCACTGTCTGGTCTCCTTCCCCAAAACAACCCAACCCAACCCCAAGGCTTTAGACACGTAACTACTGGCAAACTAAACGTTAATTACGTAAAATTATTTTTAGGAGTGATAATTAAAACTTTATGACTATCCTACATACATCTCCAATAAAAAGATGGCGATGCTGAAAAAGTGTTATTTATGTGTTAAAAATTGCTATTTATCATTGTTAATTTTATGAGTGCTTGTTTGTAATCATGCACCGTACTGATGCCTAACCATAACAAGTGATGTGGGTCTGACTATACTTCCGTACAACTTAGCAGATGATAGTATTTTACTCACGTCTTGCATTGTCTGTTGAAAATGTATCTGTCTGAAGATGGGCATGTCCCTTCGAAACCGGTTACAGTGACGATTGGCGCTTTCCTTTCGCCCTCATGCATTATTAGCTTAGACATTGAGTTTGACAGGATAAGTAAAATTTATTCAAGCACGTCCGAAACGTGAAGGAAGGAGGCTGTGCTGTGTGGGGGCCCTCCCGGCCTGGACCGCGCACCGGCTGCGCTCCTCCGCGTACCCATAGCTCACGCTGCTGCTGCTGCGTACGTTCCACACGACTGAACAGCTCTGCACCATTGTGCAGCCCATAAAGTGCCTCTTGCGTCATCTCGGCGTACAGGTTGGCGATGCCGGGGCACGATAGCTGACCCGCCTCACCAGAGCCCGGCCCGCGGCGTGCGGCGCCGGCATCCGTGCTTTGCGGGTGGTCCCCCACACCAAGCAGGGCTGCGGCGAGCTCGAATAATTTCTCAATGCGGCCACTATTAGCACTACGCTGTCTACGGTAATAGTTGGGAAACTCAACACAAGATTGCTTCTCTCCATATCTGATAGAAACACAGTTGTACTTTATTGGGTTCGTGCAAAAGTTCGTAGCGTCTTCCAGTAAGTTTCATAAACGCAACAGATACACACAGCAGAGACTTCAGTCATCAATAATATATTCCCCTTCGTTATTGCCAACGCTGGTATAACTTTTCGATTCTGCGACTGTAGAACTCAAGCGGTTTCCAGGCGAAGAACTCGTCGAGCCATGTTCGGAGCGCATTTTCATCCGGAAAGGAAGCTCCTTGAAGACTATTCGACAGAGAACAGAAAAGGTGAAAATCTGAGGGCGCAAGATCAGGTAAATAAGGTGGCTGCGGGATCACCTCCCTATCCAATTTCTGTGTAGTGTATTTTGTCACTCTAGAAGAATGCGGGCGGCCATTATCGTGTAGTAGCATCACTTCACGTAGTCTTCCTGGTCGTTGTTCTCGGACTGCACTATTTTGACATTTGACTCTCCCGCATCAGGAAGATGGTCCAAATAGCTCTTAAGAAACGTCCCCTTAGAAAAATTATACATGACTGTGCTTAAACTGGCACACAATATTTTTGGCGCAACGCAATCTGACTTTCAAAATTCCCTACAAAAGAATCGCCCTGACTAACATTAACCTATACGTTTAACAAATCACTTACCTCACAAAGATCTTCGTTACTTGAAGTACTGCAATACAGCGAGCGCCACTACTGCCAGCTAAATAAAAGATTCAAACTACTAAAGGCACTAACTACTGATAGGCATAGTTAGCAAATGAAAGATTTTGATAGAGAACAATGTATTTACCTTAATAGTCATAATATATATAGCAGTTCATGACATCCATTCTTACAAATGTACTGTTTTTGATGGACACACCTCCACATTATCCGTTCTCAAAAATCCGCCATCTCACTTCCCCACATCCACCACTGCTGGCTGCTCGCCTCCAACTGCGCAACGCTACGTGCTGTTCACATCCAGCTGCCCAACACTACAATGGCAGACAACAATGCAAACTAGTCACAGACTGCACACAGCACAGCCAGTGATTTTCATACAGAGCGCTACGTAACGTTGCCAATAAGAAAACATAAACAGCCTACTTACATAGCCCCCATGCTCCCCACAAAAAATTTTACAAATTGCTTTGGGCAGTGGCCAATAATGATTTGATAAAATTTTTCATAATTACAATAACAAAGATATCAAATGCACACACTTATTGATACAATGTTGGTCAAAAGCTAAAATTTTCTCACAGTCATAAAGACAGTCCTGATCATTCATTACAGTAAAATTGCAGTGTTTTTCTCAAAGTCTGAGGAGTAAAAGAAAATGCACATGGAACTAGTGGATTTCCATGCAGTCTTGAAGAAGTAGTGTTGTCCTTCCAACGGAAAGACAGTGGTGACTCTCGACATGCAGACAGGTAATGGGCCACAACAGAGTAAACCCACAGCAGACTCATTCGACATTTTGAAGAATATTGGTAGGTAGGTCATCACAGAGCAGACCCACTATAGTCTTGGTAGAGAGTATGGTATTGGTGGGCCACCAAAGGTGCAGACCCACTGCAGTCCTTGTAGAAAGAATGGCATTGATGGATCATCAAAGGTGTAGACCCACTGTAGTCCTTGTAGAGATGTCCAGCAGCCATCTGCTGCGACTGTGCAGGTGCACAATCACATTCGAAGAGTCTTGCGGACAATATAGCAAGTCCATAAACCACCACTTGTGCACTCACAAAGTTTTTGGAATTGTCCTTAGAACCAGCAATGCTGTTATCCAGTCCCTTGCTGAATTATTAACACACGTGCAAACACTAACAGTCCCTACTTCTCACATATTGTCCATATACTATGACCAACAGAAACGTGTGCAGTGAAATGGAACTTACAAGTTAATAATATGATGAACTGGTGTCAATTACGATTTTATAACATAACAATACAATTACAAAGGTACGAAATACACCATTAAAGAACAGAACAATACAGATAACATTTGTAGTTCAAGCTTTACAAAAGAATCGAAATAACATACACATCAGTGTTACAGGAATTATGACATGAGTACATACATAAAAGATCAGAATAACTTTCGAAACATCAACTTCACACATGAGCATTAAAACAGAACAGAATAAATAATGTCTAAACATCTTTACAAAGAAAATAACATATCATCAGAAAAATTCTACAACATAACACATTAAGACAGGAAAAACACAAATTCACATAGTGTAATAACACAAAAATACAGGACAGGGTTTATTTTCAGTGTGACATTTGGTACTGCAGTCCACCCCAAAACTTCATTCCATATATCTTTCCTCTTATTTCAACTTTTGTTTCCACCAAAAAAATTCTATCCAAGCATGCTTTCTGTATTTATATGTTCACACATTCCTTACCTCATTATTTATTTTCCATTATCTGACCTCATCATTTATTTCCAAGAAAATCCTACCTAAACCTGTTGTCCCTAAACCGTACTTTTTTGGTTCATATCCTCTTTCAAAATACTTTTTTGGCCAAACCATTTTCTTATAGCTTCTCAATGCATTTCTTCCAATTCATCACAACTTGTTCTCTTATATGGCCTACCCCATCTTAAGCTAACTTAAATCTACTGAGCTCAGATGCTAAACTAAGGGATGAGGCAATGCAGCAGCACAAAACAATTAACACAAACAGCAATGAAAAAAAATGCAAATTGGAAAAGCAAGCAGCAATATTACAACTAATATAAGGCAATGAGCAGCAAACAAGAAAAATAAATCAGTAGTAAAACTGGCTTAACAGAGTAATGTAAAGTGAAATTTAGTAGCACTATGCCTGGCAAACAGCAGCAGCAAATGCAATAACTTATATGTAAACATGACATAGCTCTAGCAGAAAAAACATTACAGTAAAAATGGCCATTTTTAATACCTATGTCACATCTTAACACTAGAGAGATGCATCACAAAAACATACTCTGCAAGAAAGATACCAAGTCAATAAAAAAATTATTCATACAATTCCTGTGAAGCGAAATGTCTATTTGTGCTCTCTTTTCTAAGAAAGTACGTCATAAACCAATTCTTTACTGGGTCTGTAGACAGAAAATAGTGATATTAGTACATCTATTAAATTTTATAATAACCAATGCTGCAGTGCAGCTAGAAACTAGATATTAAAGAAAATGAGCAAATATGTACAAAGGAAGGCATGAAACATCATTCATTAGCCATATGGCATTTCATAAGGTAGTAAAAAATCTCTGAAATGGAAAGACAGTAGTCACAATCAGGTGTATAGACATAAAAATATTTCTCGTCATTTCATTAGGCATTTCAGTAAATATCATAAATTAAGAGCTCCACAGTGTTATCATATGTTTTCAAGTTTGAGCGTGTTGTTTTTGCGATGCTTTCTACAAAGGAATGTCAATAGCGAGGATAATGGCCCCTTCTTTTTCCACCTGTGCCTCTGAAAGGCACACACTAATGGCTTTTTTCCAGGCGACTGTCGCGCAGCTGGGTGCCCATGACTCATTACGTGAAGGTGGTCACTTAACTTTCTTACTGAAATATTTACGACACCAGTTTACATTACAGTGACAGTCTCATATAAAAAATTTCACAGGTCGAGAATTTGCGTTGCAAATGTGTAGAAACAAAATCCTATGAATATAACAGTGTTCAAAAAGTTTTTGTTGGCATTGTGATACATTCGCGGATTTACACAAATTTCATAACTCTTAAAGTACGATTCTTGGTTTCCAACATCCTTTGCCACAAATCAGTCCCTAACCACTATTTGTTGACACTTCTTCAATATTTCATCATAATAAATACGTAGCATAATCAAATTCCTCATATACAGTAGCATCATCTTATTGATCATAAACATACCTCAACAGCATAATACACATCGTTGTCATAAAAATAACATCATAACACCTCAGTCAAATCTCAAAAACGTCATAGCTTTCTGCAATAATGTCAAAAACCTACAAAAAATTCTCTGCTCATTTCAATAGTGTCATCTACCTCAAACGTACTTTAAAAATCATGATCCCATACCAAATACGACATTCAAAGCTCTCATAGTATCACAATGGTTCCAAAAAAATATGAACAGTTCACAAAGTACAGACAAAATACAGTTTCATAAGTGTGAAGTTATCCAACTGTGTAATTGTGTAAACATGTGTCACTGACGTAGTAAAAAAAATGTTTGTCTCCCAGTTAAATGATCAGATAGCTGCGTGATTCTGTGTTAAAGAAATATGGTACCGATGTGTAAAGTTGTATAAGCAAATACCATATTAGCTAGGGTTCCTTGTGTTTGCCAGACACATAGTACACAATGTAGGCGTGTACCCCCTGAGGATTAATGAACAATACCCTCAGGTGTTACAGATTACAGCAATGGAATGAAATGTATCACGGAAAACCTTTGTATCATTGTACTTCAAATATCTTTAAAAATAAATGTTTTAAGTACAAAATTAATCACTCAAATACGTGTACTGTAGCGCTAAACTGTGTGTCTTGTTGTAAGATAATCTCTGTGGAAGTGTCGTAGTTATCGTCCTCCGAAAGCCAAGTTCCGCAAAAGTCAATGTACTTACCTCATGATAAACAAAAGTGAAATGCTTTGCGTATAGATATCTTAGTTATTGCACTTATTGCCGTGATGAAGAAAGTACTGTGCTGTAACGTATTGTTGTGCTACGGAAAAGGCTGTCTCATTGTAGCTATACCACAAAAGTTACTACTAAAACATGTTTTACTTTCCAGAATAATTCAGAAAAACTGTGCAGATATGAAACAGAAACACCGCAAAAGCAACATTGTAAATTGTCACTCATTAGTAGCGTCGTAATAAAATCGTGTAGCTGTCATATAAACTAACCACTGTGTCATCTGGTATCTCACAGAAAGTACTTTTAATCCAGAATGTATTTTCAAGTAAACCAAAATGTTGCATTAAAATCTCATTAGCAGTACTGGTAAACGTTCTAAGTATGTGAGCCTTATAGACGTTACGTAATCATGCAACTAACAAGCACAATGTACACACGCAATAACACTGTGTCGTCTGTTCACAATAACAATGCATTCGAAGTTTCTGTTTAATTAAGTTCTCTTGGTTCTTGACTGGATATTTAACTTCAAACATTGTTGCATGTTAACAGATTCTAAGTCTGACAAAGCATACTAGTAATGTAAAGTGAAAAGTTATATGGCAAAGACAAAGTTAAAAAGCAGATTATCTTTCAATAAACGGTTCTACATGTGAAATGTGGTGTAAACCTTTACTCTTCCTAGTACGTGGAGTTTCAACTTCAACGCAATTATCATGTGGCATACGTCGGATTCTGTAAGGTCCATTGTAAACTAGAAAGTATTTGTGACTCAAGTGTTTCTTCTTATGTGACAATGAATGAGCTTTAATGAGAACTTTCTGACCAATATATAATTTCTTTGCATTTGCTTTACCGTGTAGTTTTCTCCTTTTGTCTGCTGCAGATTTTATATTTTTAATAGCCAATTCAATTATGTCTTTGTGTCGAAGTTTACGTGTATTCAGGAAAGGTACAAGCTCTCTGATTCTGTTCGGTGGTTCTTCATTCTTCAGTACAAGAGTAGGTGGTAAAGCAGTGGAGTCATAAGGCATTTCATTCAGCACATTTTGAAATAAGTGTAAATATCTGTCCCAATGCTGATGCTTTCTGTGACAATAAAGTCTGCAAAGCTTATTGATTTCTTTCATAATCCGTTCGGAGGGATTACAATGTGGTGAGTACAATGAAATAAAAACAGGTTTGATTTTATGATTCCAAAGCATACGTGACCAAACAGCAGATCTGAATTGCGGTCCGTTATCTGAAATGACTTTAGCAACGTGGCCAACTTCATGTAAGAAGTTTTCAACAAAGGCGTTGGATACAGACCGTCCAGTGGCTTTACATAACGTAGTGAAAGAAACAAATTTAGAAGTAAGTTCAACAGCGACTAGAATGTACGAAAATCCATTCGATGTTCTGACAGGGGTCCCAAGAGATCAACAGTAGCAAATCCTTTTAATTTAGAAGGAATGATAGGAAACAGCGGAGCACGATGGGAGATAGTAGATGTTTTCGCCTTTTGACAAAGTTTACAAATAAACAAGACTCTTCGAATTCTTTTTTCCATATTGTTAAAATAACAAGTCGTTCGAAGAATATGATAACATTTTCGTGGGCCAAAATGTGCATAGCTGAAATGAATGTACCAAATGAGCTTATTAACAAAATCGTCAGGAATGCAAAGTACCCATAGCTTGTCATCAACAGTGCAGCGTTTGAACAGTATGTTGTTTCTAACCAGATAATAATGCTGAATCTGTGTGTGTGTCTTTTAATGCCATTTGCTCTTGATGTCTTTCCAAATCGGATCTTTATCTTGTTCATGAGCTATGTCCTTTAAAGATGTGGTGATGAAGTTTTCAAAGGCGACTTTCTGAATGTAAAGAATACTGAAATTTTTCTCGAGGTTGCCTTCTGTGTTACTTTTCTCAAGCCCAGCCGGTGCACGTGACAGTGCGTCTGCAACAATGTTCTCCTTGCCGGGAATGTAGACTATTGTGAAGTGGAATTCTTGCAGAAACAATGCCCAACGTTTTAACCTGTCATGATTTAATTTTGAAGACATAAGAAATTGTAATGCACGATGATCACTGTATACTTTTACGTGCTTACCAGAAAGAAAGAAACGGAATTTGTTAAATGCCCAAACGATAGCTAAAGCTTCTAATTCAGTAACGGAATAATTTTTTTCAGATTTTGTTAGCACTCTGCTAGCAAAAGCAATGGTTTTCTGAACAGTAGTGTCATTTTCTATGGCTTCTTGAAATAAAATGGCACCAAGACCGACTTCAGAAGAATCCGTGCTAAGGCAGAAATCTTGTGACAGATCTGGATGAGCTAATATTTGCGCGTTAAGTAACGCTTCTTTCAAAGAATTGAATTCCAACTGTGCTTGTTCGTCCCAGTTCCAAATAGTATTTTTTCCAGTGAGAGAACAAAGTTTTGGTGTAACAAGAATTTGAATATTCAGAAAACGACGATAAAAATTTACGAGACCTAGAAAACTGCGGACTTGTTTTTTTGTGGATGGAACTGGAATGGCTCTGATTGCTTCTAACTTTTCAGGATCCGGCTGAATGCCTTCAGAAGAAATCATATGTCCCAAAAACCTCAACTTTGACCTACCGAATTCAGACTTTTCCAAGTTAACTGTAATTCCAGATTCTGCAAAAATACGTAACAGACTGTTGAGGATGCGATTATGTTGTTCCCATGAAGCTTCTGCTATCAGAATATCGTCCACATATAAGGTGATGTGACGTTTTAAGAACTTAGGTAATATGGAATTTAGCCCGCGAATGAATGCTGCCGAAGAAATCTTCAAACCAAAAGGAAGTTTCCGAAACTGATAACAAACGCCGAAACACAGGAAAGCTGTGTATTTTCTACACTCTGGATGAAGTTCGATCTGATAAAAGCTGGATCTGAGATCAATAGAAGACAACACTTTTACACCATCAAAATTTTGAAGAAGGTCTTCCAACGTTTGCGGTCTGTCTGTTTCAGGAATGATGATAGTATTGATTTGCCTCGAATCTAAGACAAGCCTGATCGATCCATTTTTCTTCTCAACAACATGTAATGGATTGTTGTATGAGCTTACTGCAGGCTCAATAATGCCCTCGTCAAGCATAGATTGTATTTCTGTTCTACAACGGTCCCTATAATGCGCCGGAATTACGTATGGTCTAACACAAAATTTAGTATGCTCACGAACACGAAATTCGTATTGAAATCCCTTGATTGTTCCTGTTTTGTGACTAAAAACTGTGGAATGTGCTTGTAAAATCTCAAAAAGGTCTTGCCTATCAGTGTCATCACAATTCTCAATTGTTTAAATTTTATTCAGAATTAACTCATTAGTATCAAATGCGCCGTCGATATCATCCCTGTCAGTACTTGCAGAGTGATTGTTAGTTAGTGTCAAGTTCCGTCGAAAATTCCGGACTGTTGTCTAACAGGAGGTAAAGCCGATTAATTTCTTCGTCATGGTTTGAGAGCCAATCTTCAAATTTCAAAGCTATTGACTTACCTTCTTTCTCTAAACTTATTTCGGCATCGTGAAAGTTTAAGATTGCTTTGTATTCATTCAAAAAGTCTACTCCCAATATAATTTCCGTCGACAATAATGGAACAATAAGAAAGTTCATAGTGAAGCTGTGGCTTTGACAAAAGAATTCTAATTTGGTTTGTTGGCGTACATCTACACTTTTTCCAAAGATTGCACCTTGTAATTTAATCTTACGTAACGGAAGTGTGGGGCAATCGTTCGATTTGTTGCATTTGCTAAAGGCTGTTTCACTAATTACTGAAATGGGACTGCCAGAGTCAAGTATTGCCGTAAATTTTACGTCATTTACTGTAGTGTGAATCACAAGATATGCAATGTTATTATGTTTTACGTCGTGTTCCTGGAGTAAGATGTCCCTAATGTCTTCCATTTTTACGTAATTACTAGCTACGGCAGCTGCGTAGTCAGTTTCAGAAGTACGTTTTGTGGCTGCCAGCGGTATGAGTCATTGCCTATTGTCTCTATGTTGGCGCGCGTCGTTATTGGGATTTGGAGACCTAACTTCTACAAATTCACCTTGTCGAGAGGGCCCCGCCCTGTTTGAATTCCGCCAGTTCTGATGAAATTCAGGTCTGTCGTTACGATCATATCGTCTGTCGTCATGTCGGTAGATTCCATAGTTTCTTTCTGGTCGGTCACGTGGTGGAGAATTTCTCCCTGAATCGTAACTGCGCGCTGGACCGTTGCGTCTAAAGTTATTCTGTCTCCCTGATAATAATTATTTTGGTTCCCACATTGTCCGTTTCTCTGATTGTCTCTGTGATAGTCACTACTGTGGAGAGGTGATCTTTCCCTGTAATTATTACTACTCTGCCAACGGTTGTCATGTGGGTGGTGTCTGTTTTGGTCATTATTTGTGCTGTGAGAATAGCCTTGTCATGGCCAGTTATTATTTCTTTCATCGCGGAATTGTGACGGATGTGACCTGTAATTGTTGTGTTCCTGTTTTCGCGTTCCGCGATTGTCAGCGTAAATTTCCAATTCTTGTAACAGTCCCTGAAAAGCTTCAATGTCATCTTTACAACGTCCTGCCAAAATAATATGTCGTAAATATTCAGGTAGTTTGATTAAGCAAATGCGGATGAGTTCTGAGGGGCTGTATGGGTTTGACAGGTACTGATTCTTGTGCAACATGTCTTCAAAATATTTCACAAGACTGGAAAATTCAGATTGTTCGAAATGTTTCATCATTATGATTCTATGTTTTACTCGGTCTTGTGTAGCTTGAGACCAATGTGCTGAGAGGAAGGCATGATAAAATTCTCCTTCACTGTGACAATCGTGAATGATCGATCGCATTCTTTCAGCTGGTTCATTCTCTAAGTAGCCACACATAAACTCTAATCTGTGCTCTAAAGACCAGTTGGGAGGAAAACAATGAGAGAATTGATGGAGCCACGCTTGTGGATGAATGTCATTGCCAGAATTCTTAAATGTTTTGAATTTACGTGTAGTAATGAACAGCTTATAGTCAAAATCATCGTGTCGACGAGTAGCATATCGGTCATTGTTACGTCGTGTCGGCGGTTCCATCTCAAAATTCGGTGCACCTTGCCAATTTCTTTCATAATTTCCGAAATGCCCTGTGTTATTATTTTGTGGCTTTTCCGTATTTCTAAGTTCCTCTTCCCGTGTTGGAGCGCGAGTGTCCTGTGAAATATGTAATTTTTGTATTACTTGTGGCAACTGATCATGTGCTTCCCGGATTTCTCTTTTGTATTGCGTATTAATTTTATTCTGATTTTGTTTGAATTTCTTAATTTGTTCATACTCTTCTGTGTCAGTGATGGCTACAGGTCTTGTGTCATTCAGATCATCATCTACCTTTGCAGATAAGTTAGTGAACTGATCCGAAAGTTCGGCTACTTTCTCCGATAGTGTACTTATTTCCTCAGTGTGTTTTTCTGTACCAAGCTTCAGAGTGTCCATTTGTGTTGAAATCGTATCTACTGTGTTCTTTAAGTTTTCCTGAGTTTTTGTAAGTAGCGTAACCGAATCGGTAGATGCAACTGAGTCAATTTTAGCCCACAAGATCTCATGATTTTCATGAACAATGGTTTGCAGTTCTTTTATGGCTGCTTCGTGATTCTGTAATGCATTTTCATGCAGCGAAAAAATGGGTTGAAAATGCTCACAAATTAGTGTTTTTACGTCATTACAGACTTTTTGACATTTCGATTCAATGTTACGTAACTCAGTAGTTAAATTTTCACGTGTTTGTTCACTTGTGGTGTCTAACTTTTGAAGCTTTTGCTGTGTTTGTCTCTGATTTTGTTCCATTGTGTCTAACTGTTGCTCTGTTTGTCTCTCGTGTTGTTCCATTGTGTCTAACTGTTGCTGTGTTTGTCTCTGGTGTTGTTCCATTGTGTCTAACTTTTGAAGATTTTGTTCCATTGTGTCTAACTTTTGAAGCTTTTGTCCCATTTGTTGCATTAATTGTAATAACAATGCACTGGTGTCTGAAACATGTTCCACAATGCTATTCGGCAATGCATTTGAACCGCCAATATTCGCATTTTGAAAAGCAGAAAATGTGTCTTGGCTTATTTGAGCAAACAGCGAGGACGCAAAACCTGAATCTACAGTATTTGCAAGATTGTGTCCTGTCATTTCGGATTACTGAGGCAAGCTGTTGCCGACCGAACGATCGATAATGCTTCCCTGTTCACTAATTGTTTCACTGCCTACACCATTATTTACAGCCCGCTCCATTCCCCTATGTACAATTACCAAATTACTGCTTTGAACGTCTGTTAATTCACTACACAGTGGCGCTAACACACTGCTTTCGTCTTCACTGTCATTTCTCAGTTTACTTTGGAGCCTAGTATTACGTTTTTCACACGCCATTATTGTCACAATATTTCACACGACAACACAGAAAAACACAATTTGAAGAGCAAAACAAGAAAACACATTAACATAACATTGAAAATAATATCTCGTTAATTGCAAGCGCAGCTGCGAAATACTTGGTGAAAATCTATATGCATGCCACAACTGTTTTACTGTACAAGAATGAAAAACTGCAACTACAAAGGAAATTCTCTCTACAATTACCTGCTAGCAATAAACAAAGGCTGCACTAATTGCACAAACTACAAGAAAAAATCAAGAGATTCCAGTGAGGTATCCTCGGCTAAGGGTCGACATATGAAACGTCTCTTTAGAAAAATTATACATGACTGTGCTTAAACTGACACACAATATTTTTGGCGCAACGCAATCTGACTTTCGAAAATCCCTACAAAAGAATGGCCCTGACTAACATTAACCTATACGTTTCACAAATCACTTGCCTCACAAAAATCTTCTTTACTCGAGCTACTGCAATTCAGCGAGCGCCACTACAGTCAGCTAAATAAAAGATTCAAACTACTAAAGGCACTAACTACTGATAAGCATAGTTAGAAAACGAAAGATTTTGATACAGAACAAACAATGTATTTACCTTAATAGTCGCCGGCCAGCGTGGCCGAGCGGTTCTGGGCGCTTCAGTTTGGAACCGCGCGACCGCTACGGTCGCAGGTTCGAATCCTGCCTCGGGCATGGATGTTATGATATCCTTAGTTTAGTTAGGTTTAAGTAGTTCTAAGTTCTAGGGGACTGATGACCTCAGATGTTGAGTCCCATAGTGCTGAGAGCTATTTGAACCATTTTGAACCTTAATAGTCATAATATATATAGCAGTTCATGACATCCATTCTTACAAATGTAGTGTTTCTCATGGACACACCTCCAGATTATCCATTCTCAAAAATCCGCCATCTCACTTCCCCACATCCACCACTGCTGGCTGCTCGCCTCCAACCGCGCAACGCTACGCGCTTTTCACATCCAGCTGCCCAACACTACAATGGCAGACAACAATGCAAACTAGCCACAGACTGCACACAGCACAGCCAGTGATTTTCATACAGAGCGCTACGTAACGTTGCCAATAAGAACACATAAACAGCCTACTTACACTCTGAGCACTATGGGACTTAACTTCTGAGGTCATCAGTCCCCTAGAACCTGGACGTACTTAAACCTAACTACCCTAAGGACATCACACACATCCATGCTCGAGGCAGGATTCGAACCTGCGACCGTAGCGTTCGCGCGGTTCCAGACTGAAGCGCCTAGAACCTCTCGGCCACCCCGGCCGGCCGATCAGGAAGACCTTCAGGCTCTGATAAAGATCTAATAGCATTTTCTACAATGATCTCATCGAGAACTGGCATATGTGATGAACTGTGATCATTCCACCATCGGGAAATATTTTCATGCAATGGGGATCGTTCAAAAATTGAATTTATGGGTACCGCACCCTCTAAGCCAGTCACAAAAATCCGCGCGTGGCCATAAATGCATCTCTGCTTCCTCGTCATCAATTGGCTCGTGAACAACACTGGCTATTCCTATTCAATATCGTTACTGGTGACGATAAATGGTGTGTTTATGCTAACATAATAAGAAGAAAGGACTGACTCAGCAGAAACAAAACAGCGACTCCCTGCACAAATACTTGCGCGCATCCGCAAAAGATAATGTTATGCACTTGATGGAGCAACGACGTCGAGTGTACTACGAATTGCTTCCCCGTGGTGTAACCATCACTGCTGACATTTCTTGTCAAGAACTGAATGGTCAGCCGGCCGATGTGGCTGAGTGGTTCTAGGCGCTTCAGTGTGGAATCGCGCGACCGCTACGGTCGCAGGTTCGAATCCTGCCTCGGACATGGATGTGTGTGGTCCTTAGGTTAGTTAGGTTTAGGTAGTTCTATGTTCTAGGGGACTGACGACTTCAGATGTTAAGTCCCATAGTGATCAGAGCCATTTTTGAACTGAATGGTCATGTCTTCGAAGTAAACACTCCTAAAACGAATTCACGGAATGCAGGTACTGATGACTTCATTTCTGTAAATATCGACATATCTGATTGTCTATACATGGAGTACAAAGAGTCTTGATGAGGGCATTAATGAGATGCCGAAACTGGTTGTCTAACTAAAATAGCCTCACTAAACATACAGCCGTTTGGCAATTTTCTTTGGTAAGCAGTTGGAACTGGTTATGATACCATTTGTGTGACCAGATGCTGAAAAGTATAATAAATATTTCGTTTAACTGTATTTTGGTTGTTGTTCTAATCTCAGTATAATGATATTTTTTTAGGTTCATAAGACTTATCCTTTTTTCTGCTACCCTTGTGTCTAGGCCAACACAGCGTTGCAGATATGCGGTTGATGCAAAATTCCATTGTTTGTTAAAATAATTGTATAGTTAATGTTTGTTCTGTGCCTTTTTGTTTTGGTTCTTTTCATATTGAAACCTGTGCGGTTACTACACGTACCTTACTACATGTACTTCGAGTTTTCTCTGACGTTTCTCTGAGACAGCAGTGTGGCCGAAATTTCTTGGTCTTTTAACCGCTTCTGAAAATTATTTGAAGTAGCGCATACTGCTCAACCGTTTTGAAAAAGCTTTTCAAACGAAGTGTCTATCATCCTGCATAATGAAATTTCTGAACGGAAGATATGTGCTCTTCTCTACTTTGCTAATTTCGAAACCAGCTCCTCATTAATCAACGATCAAAAAATTTACCTTCACGTCAGCGTAATTTCTTAAATAATTCGCAGGTGCTGCGACTTTATCTTGATTGTAGCTTTTTAACTGTGTGCTGCAGAAATTTATTGTAGAGAAGGGTACATTGGAGTAGTTACTGTCACATAGAGCAACAGTTCAAATTTAGTCTTTCATCTGTTGTAAAGATGACGGGTTAATTCCAACAGATTTGTATTCAGACAACTTGAAATTTTTACAGTCAGTTTCCTGTTCCATAAAGTAGATGAAACTATGCAATATCTCAGGAGAAATATATTTATAATTGTTACAGCTGTTATGTTATCGGAGAAAGAAACAGAATTTATGAAATAAAAAGAAAAGAAAAATGGAAAGAAAAGTTTCTGAGGAGAAAAGCAACAATAAATGAAATATGTGGAATTTGTTTGGCCAGTTATACTCTTACTACAGACGTGATGAAAGCTGTCCTTCAAGGGATATGTATCACTGTGTCATTTCCGATGTGGGATCAGGGGTCAAAGAAAAAGTCAAATAGTCCATTTAGCTAACAAACCATAGTGAAATTTACATAGTAGTACATTCAGGTTTCTACATTTAGCACTGCGCATTGTACGTTTTTGATATCTCCTAGTTACTTCAGGCAAATGTGTCCAGTCACACTCAGAAAATTGAACCATTCGGCTAACAGATTTGGTAATCATAGAGGGAAACAAAACTGACTCTGTAAACTCCAGTTAAGTTGAATAACTACAGACCGATGGTACATTAGTCCGTTTCAACAGCGAACTTTCCTCAGTAGTACGTTCAGGCCGTTCTTTGCCGCTATGCATTTTATTATCACTAATCTCGGTATACGTAGTGCGCAAAAATTTCATGTCTGCGTATAAATCACGGCAATATAATATTAAAACTCGTTTCCTGAAATAACAACAAGGCTCTTCTCCTACTGTAGCAGTTGATCAGTGTTCTTAAGACAATGAATAAAAATTTGTTTCCAGCTAGCTACTACTGTAAACGAGTAGCCTACTTCGAACTGGACCCTACGTAAAGACTGTGAAGTTGTTGATCGAGTGCGAGCAGACGATAAATAACGTAAGTAATGAATGTAAGGGTATCGACATAAAAAAATTGTTGTGTAGCTTACGACTAATAAAGTCAGTATTCCTCTCACTTGGACGTGTAACTTGTAAGTAGGCTGTTTAGGTTCTTATATTGGTAACGCCGCCTTCACATAGCGCTCTCTGAATGAAAATCACTGGCTGTGCTATGTGCAGTCCGTGGCTAGTTTGCATTGTTGTCTGCCATTGTAGTGTTGGGCAGCGGCAGCTGGATGTGAACAGCGCGTAGCGTTGCGCAGTTGGAGGTGAGCCGCCAGCAGTGGTGGATGTGGGGAGAGAAATGGCGGAGTTTTGATATTTGTAAGAATGGATGTTATGAACTCCTATATATATTATGACCTTTGATGACTATTAAGGTAAATACATTGTTTGTTCTCTATCAAAATCTTTCATTTGCTAACTATGTCTATCAGTAGTTAGTGCCTTCCGTAGTTTGAATCTTTTATTTAGCTGGCAGTAGTGGCGTTTGCTGTATTGGAGTAGTTCGAGTAACCAAGATTTTTGTGAGGTAAGCGATTTGTGAAACGCATAGGTTAATGTTAGTCAGGGCCATTCTTTTGTAGGTATTTTTGAAAGTCAGATTGCGTTGCGCTAAAAAAAATATTGTGTATCAGTTTAAGCACAGTCTTGTATAATTGTTCAAAGGGGACGTTTCATAAACTTAAAGAGTATTGTACGATAGGTTGCGAGAAATGGATCGAACGTGCATTGAGGCCCATGGGGACATGAGACATGAACACGTCTAGACAGTGCAGCATAGTAAAACTGCGGATATTATCTTGCTTACCTGCGGTACGCGTCTTTTAATTAGGTAGATGTAGGATCAATATTAATTTAGGTTGTTTATGTAGATGTAGTGGGCTGGTGAAAATTGATATATATATCTTACGTTTCGGATGATATTTTACTTTACCTACCTACCTACTTTTTTTAATACTTTATTTCTGGTTTATTAGGCATGATTATCCTGTATAACGTAAAGCATACGAAACAAAATTGACTCTCATTCGAACTGTTGTTGGTGAAACAGACATTTAGATCCTAGAGCGTACTGGCGTTGGCAGAAGACAGCACTTACGCATTCATTTATTTTATCTGTATTTTTAATTAACATGATCGAACTGTGGGGTATTAGGTCCTCTTTTTGGATGTCGCCAAGCAAAATTCATATAGTACTGAACCAGTCACTGTCAGATTGTAGCAGACGAATTTTGGCTGTTAATTTTTCATAGCATCTGTGCATGTTCACTGCAGTTTTTATTTTCGTGTAGAAATTTCACAACGGCTATGAAAAAAAAAATCATCAATCCCTAGTCGATATCAGTTAATTGCTACCTGATCAGCAGAGGGAAAGAACTTTTAGAGGCAAAAAGGGGTCGGTCATGTACCACTGCTTTTAAGCCCACATAAAAGTCTTGCTTAGTCATGAAGCTGATTCCTTAGCATAGGAATTAGTGAATAATTAAGTAAACAATTATTAATAATAAATTTTAAAAGATCAACTATGTGAAATAATCCCATGGGACAATAATACGCGCTCCAACGGATGTTTTAAATTTTTACCACATATTTATCCAAACAAACAAAAAGAAATATACTGCGTTTGGTAGCCTCACATCAGATGTTAATTTAACACAATATTGATTCAAGATAGCAGAGAAATATTAATTCGTAGTGCAAGTAGAGTAGAGACAGTAGCAAGGGCAAACGAAATGCCTGGAACCGAGCAACAAAATCGAGGAAACCTGCAGCCAATATCTCAAGGTTCAACGTCTGCTCATTAATCTTTGTATGGGAACAAACTGAGTACAGATGGGAAGTATACAATCACTGATAACCGCCCTGTGACTCTAGGTCCAACAGTATTCAGAGTTGGTGCACCAGCGGACACAGAAATATTTATGTAGCAACACACTTAAGGCCAAGCGACCAAGGGTCTGCATGGCCGCACAATACCAGACACCTTACCAGTGCAACTGCACACCGAAAGCAGACCACGAGCTCTGTCCGGTTTACTTATTTAAAAAAATGGTTCAAATGGCTCTGAGCACTATGGGACCTAACTTCTGAGGTCGTCACCCCCCCCCCCCCTAGAACTTAGAACTACTTAAACCTAACTAACCTAAGGACATCACACACACCCATGCCCGAGGCAGGATTCGAACCTGCGACCGTAGCGGTCGCGCGGTTCCAGACTGTAGCGCCTAGAACCTCTCGGCCATCCCGGCCGGCTGTTTATTTAAAACCTTGGTCACATGATCAATATGTTAGCCAGCGTATTCGCGAAATACTATAACATTTACACAATTTAAATATGTAGTCGTACAGTAAATACACTTGACTGAATAGATGATTTCACCTTGAATTGTATTCATTGCAGTTAGCAGTAACAAGGTCTTTTATTTAGTTACATCTAAAAATCCCTGGTTTTCATTTTACATTCAGTAACTTCGCCATCTTACTCGGTCACTTTCCATCTGTTCCTAGAAAAAAAAAAAAAAAGGATACGACCCTTTTCAAGGGGAAGCTTAATGCAGGTTTAATACTGTGCTGGGAAACATTTTCGCTAGAAGTCGTGGTTTTCGAGTCATTCAAGAAAAGCATTAAAAATTTATCTTTAAACGTCACGCCATCCCCTTTCCCCACCCCCCAACCCACCGGTGGGGATTTTTAAAATGTTGTTTATGACGCATCCTCCTACCACTGTACAAAAATTATACAATTTTTTCTCGTATTCGAGCATTTTTGGTATTCGTTGAGTGGGTTACGCGGCCTGCGCCTGTCCCTGCCACGACTGCCCGGCCGCTCTGCGCAACGTCCAGCCCAGCCGGACTCACGCTGCCTGGCCACACTACGGCGGCTTGTCAACCACAAATCGCTTAACCAAAGCTTAGCAGTCATACAGTTATTAGCGTACTTACCGCTCGTAATTTCACGACGCATATCTTCATATACATTCAAATCATTTATATAAAGATGATTTTTTTATTAAAAAAAAATCGTACCTTTTGTCTAAGACTACGGTTTTGAGAATACCTCTACCCTGTATTTCTTTTGTTTGTTTTTCCAATTGTTCGTACTAAAGCACCCACACTTTTGCCGTTGTGCTGTACGATGAATTTATTGCATTACCGGGGGAATGACCAAATAAATCATGTACATGTAGGAACAGGCAGTGTATCGTTTACGTCTTTTATCCACTCATCCTTAAGCTATCGGATAGAGTAGGTAATGTCTGAGTCCTGTAATCCCTTTTTTAAGCTATTTTGTTTGATTGTATATGAGGGCTTCAATATTTAGTTCTGTAAATTCAGGCGTTTGAGTATTTCAGAAACATTTAAGGAGACATTTACGGAGAACATTATAATGATTCATTCTTTTTCTTTGAGTAAAGAATGTAAATGTGTCCAGGAACTTAAGATTTCATTTATATTAACTACAGATGCACAGTATAGGTCTTCTATTGGACTTGATGCAGTGTTCAACACTTTAACAGGAGTTATTTTTCAAATTAACTTCACTCTTCTCACAGTACTTTTATAACGCTGTTTAATTGATTTTTTCCCTAAATGTGACTTTGTGTGCTTGGGATGAAAAATCGCCATAAGGTAACGCGGTTAAGTGTGGCTGGGTTGTACTATCGCACCTGAAACTGCTAATAGTCAGTAAAACCCCCTTTTAAATAAGAATGACGTCTCAGGTCTAAGAAACCACGACTTTGATAATTTGGAGTAAAACAAGCAGAATCATAGTTTACGATTAGTATTACCGTTGCCTCGTTACTATTGCATTATCAATATTGGCACAAGAAAATGATTACATAAGATGCTGGGAAAATTATTAAAGGGAAAAACGGCTTGATTTGTGTGACACTTTGACAGGCATTTCACACATCTGTTCACGAAAGATTAATTAAGACTTTATTCCAAATTTAGTCACCTTTACCTGTAAACGACCGTAAGTTTTTCAAAGGCGACGGTTCACACTTGTGGTTTATGTGTATGTAGATAAGCTGTCTGAAGAAGAGAGTATTCATTTGGAAGCAATCCTGAGGTAAGCTGATTTTTACGCTGTGTTACGAAGTTTCAAAAAACAGGTATATAGGGCGCCTCAGATCTATCACGCAGGTCCGTTCTGCTGCAAACGGTCTGTCCGATTTTTGGGGTAAAATTCGTTTCACGGAACCCTATAAAGCCAAATAAAACATGAACTTCACATTGCATCGAAGCCGCTGGAACATGGAGAAAACGAACTCATCTTCAGTATTTCAGTTGGAAACAGAAGAAAAAATTAATACCGTTGAAAAGATCTCGTGGAATCGAGTGCTTTTGTTTGAAAGTTTGTTTATTTATTGTTATTATATACGTTTATATTGACCCTTCACGGTTTGCCTTTAACACACTCTACCCGCGAAAGGTCGGATGGAACGTTCCCAAGAAAAACTGTCTGAACGGTACGCCTGATGCAGCCTGGGTATCATGGAAACTTGCTTCAACTCCGTATAAACATGCAGAGAAAATGGTAAATCTTTCTCAACACACAGATCCTTCTTCCAGTCGTTCCAAATTGCTCTACATTAAATCTCCATTATTCCGGAGTCGGCAAGACTTGTCACATAAATTATAGTAAAAGAGCTAGTACATATGCAGAACTTGCGGAATGCAGTAGCTGTTAAGGAAGAAACCTCACATCCAACCTCCACAGTTCCTCTCCCACCTCTCAATTCCAGTGCATTAAAACTGTCTCTGCCACTGCCAAAAATCTCAATACAAACAGGAAATCACACGCCAGTGCACTAGATACAACACGTCCCAGAGATGTTCTACGATGGCATCCTTAGTTGCGAATTTCTCCGTTTCTGTCAGTAACTTGGCAGTCGTGAGCTTTTCATAACGGTTATACCATTAATTGTTACAAGACTGTTGCTAAATACATTTATCGGTCCTCAGCGGCGTCGATCTTGACAGTATATTGAATCCAGGGATCAGAAAGAGACCGTTGGACGTTACACACCGAACCTTGAGCACTGATGCAACCTCAAACCTCAGATTGCCGATCCGAGAGTCGTAGCCGTTGCCACGTGACTTGAGATTTGAAATTCACTCTGCGTTGCGCCGCGTGACAGCTTGAAGAATGGCGACATTACTTTGAGTTGTGTGTGCCCAGATTCAGCCTACGACGGTCGAAATTTCGCAAACGGCGACCACTGTGTTCGCGGCCGCGTCCTTCATTGTTTCCGCTCTTCCTGCTCACCCTCACCCTTTCTCCCCTCCCGTCTCTATAACTGCTTAAGAGTTCGTATACGTATGTTCCTACCCACAACCCATGGCGGCTGCGAATGGAACCTAATCCATAGCTCCTGCTGTTTTCCAGTATTTCATTTTCTATCTTTTATTTAAATTCAACTATTATTTTCAAAACACAATACTCCAAAATTTTTTTCAGTTTCCCAAATATATATGTACAACTGCTTCTCACTAGTACAACACCGACTACATGCAAAGTTTTTACCCTTATAGCCTGCGTAACATATCAGTAGAGATATTATTATTCAAAATATTATTATATATTCAAAACACATCGTATTTACAAATGGTGATTATTTGTTAGGATTGAATATGATCTTGTTATTGAAATTAAGATTGCACATTCATATATTATTGCCATATATGGTTTATCATAGTACCTAGATGGAAGTCCATTCTTGTAGCCAATAGATAATAATAATAGTAATAGTAATAAATATTACCAACTGATATATTATAAAATGGTGGTTGCAAAAACCACAGTAAAACGCTAGAAGTAGAGTATGTGGTTCATATTTAATTTTCCTAAGCTATCTCTGAATCGGTGGGTTCACTATTGCTTGCCAGTCAAGAGAAGTTCAAATCAAATGGCTCTGAGCACTATGGAACTTAACATCTGAGGTCATCAGTCCCCTAGAACTTGGAACTACTTAAACCTAACTAACTTAAGGACATTACACACATCCATGCAGGATTCGAACCTGCGACCGTAGCAGTCGCGTGGTTCCGGACTGAAGCGCCTAGAACCACTCGGCCACCGTGGCCGGCACACGAGAGAAGATCAGGGCCTTTACATAGAACAAAATATAGTGTTGGCAAATGGAAATATGTGTGATGCAAATCGTTGGTTAAATCTTCATTCTAACACTACCACATGACCTGAACAAAACAAAAATAACAAGTGGTTGTGTTTTACTAAGCAGTGATGTTTGCGTCATGTCCGTCATGGAGTCGTTCTGTGCAAGTTTGAAGCATTAGCTGCCACATTGTTGTGCACGTTGTGTCAACAACGCCTTGTTGAAACTGATTAAGTACATGGAAACCTGCCTTAACCATCACATTTTTAATTGGCCATATACGCTGAAGAGCCAAAAAGCTGGTACACCTGCCTAATATCGTGTAGAGCCCCCGCGAGCAAGCAGAAGTGCCGCAACATGACGTGGTATGGACTCGACTAATGTCTGATGTAGCCCGCCCGGTTAGCCGTGCGCTCTGACGAACTGTTTTCCGGGAGGGAAGACGTGCCGGTCCTCGACACGCATCCGCCCGTCGGATTAGTATCTAGATCCGGTGTGCCAACCACTCTGTGGATGGTTTTTAAGGCGGTTTTCCATGTGCCTCGGCGAATACGGGCTGGTTCCCCTTATTCCGCCTCAGTTACACTATGTCAGAGATTGCTGCGCAAACATCTTCTCCTCGTACGCGTACACCATACATAATTAATCTACCACGCAAACATTGGGGTTACACTCGTCTGGTGTGAGACGTTCCCAGGGGGTCGACAGAGGGCCGAACCGCCCAATACCCCTGGGTTCGCTATGGGGCGGTGGTGGGATGAGTGGACTGATGTAGCCTGTTGTGGGGTTGTGAACCACTAAGGTTCAGTTCCATACAATACAGTGTCTGATGTAGTGCTGGAGGGAATTAACACCATGAATCCTGCAGGCCTGTCCATAAATCCTTAAAGATACGAGCGGGTGTAGATTTCTTCTGAACAGTGCTTTGGACGGCATCCCAGATATGCTCAATAATGTTCGTGTCCGGGGAGTTTGGTGGCCATCGGAAGTGTTTAAACTCAGAAGATTGTTCCTGGAACCACTCTGTAACAATGTTGGACGTGTAGGGTGTCGCATCGTCCTGCTGGAATTGTCCAAGTCCATCGGAATGCACAATGAACATGAATGGATGCAGGTGATCAGACAAAATGTTTACATACATGTCACCTGTCAGAGTCGTGTCTAGACGTATCGCTCCAACTGCACACGCCCCACACCAATACAGAGCCTCCACCACCCTGAACAGCCTCTGCTGACATGCAGGGTCCATGGATTCATGAGGTTGTCTCCATACCCGTACAAGATGAGACTCGTTTGACCAGGCAACATGTTTCCAGTCGTCAACTGTCCAATGTCGGTATTGACGGGCCCAGGAAAGGCGTAAAACTTTGTGTCGTGGAGTCATCAAGAGTACACGAGTGGGCCTCCGGTTCCGAAAACCCATATCGATGATCTTTCGTTGGACGGTTCGCACGCTGACATTGTTGATGGCCCAGAACTGGAATCTGTAGCAATTGCGGAAGGGTTGCATTTCTGTCACGGTGAACGATTCTCTTCAGTCGTCTTTGGTCCCGTTCTTGCAGGACATTTGTCCGGCCGCAGCAGTGTCAGAGATTTGATGTTTTACCGTATTCCTGATATTCACGGTACACTCGTGAAATGGTAGTATGGGTAAATCTCCACTTCATCGCTGCCTCGGAGATGCTGTGTCCCATCGCTCGTGAGCCAACTATAATGCCACGTTCAAACTCACTTAAATCTTGATAACCTGTCATTGTAGCAGCAGTAACCGATCTAACAACTACGCCAGACACTTGTTATATTATACAGGCGTTGCCGATCGCGGCGAAGTATCTGCCTGTTTATATATCTCTGTATCTGAATACGCAAGCCTAAACAGTTTCTTTGACCCTTCAGTGTACCAGAACAAAAAGGTGTTCTATGTAGAAGGCTTGACATTCCAGTATGTGAGACGCCACTGTCTTATTGGAATATGGGACCAGGTGTCAACTTCTCACTTGTAAGACACCGAGTGTTTTCAGTAGAACGTGCTAACCAAAGACTCAACACAGCCTCATTACATTTATCACTCATCCAATATGACGATTGATGCTCTACGCAAATTCGTAACGATCATCTACTGCACACTAGAGCTATTTCGGAGACTTCTTCACAACACATTCTTTTTTGCATCTGCTGCTCATTTGCTGCTCTCATTGGCCCACTGAAGTCTGAAGTGCCCACAACTCACAATCATTCTCCGGCGTGGGTTTTGGTGATCTATATTGCTCGAACATCAGCACCATAATCAGTGATCTAGAATTCCACGAACTGCCATATCCCGACAGTAATAATTCCCCATGTTTCTTTTTTTAAATGCATTACACGTGATATGTTACAACAAAAATCGTAACTACATGCACGCCGAGATTTTCTACGCAACACAGCAAATAAAACAGCGCTTTGCTCTTGGCCAAACCGTATGCGGGGCGTGTCACAGAACAGACGTGCATGGAATACGCTCACTCGTCACTCTGGTCCTCGGAGGCCTCCAGACGTCAGCGCTGGTGAACTGTGGACTACGATCTGAGAAACCTGTCAGTCAATCCACTACGTATTTTACACAGTCATCAGACGCCTGCAGTGTACGACGTCTCAATGCCATCCTCTCTCCCTTCTCTCTGACCATCTGCCAGCTCTCTCTCTCTCTCTCTCTCTCTCTCTCTCCACCCCCCTCCTCTCTCTCTCCAGTTTCATTTCTATTTATTTTCTTCCAGCTACTTTTTTGCAATGATCTTATACTGTTCCAGGCACCTCTCAAAAATCTGTTCTTCTCGCGTCAACAAGTGTATAAATATTGCGTGACATGACAGCTTACTAAACAGGAGCATGGTCTATGAAACTTTAGGTGAAAAGAGAGAGAAAAAAAAGAGAAAACCTTTGGTAGGTTAAAGGACTGAAGCGAGTCATGAATTGACACACAGATGAGTTTTAGTCATCTGATAAAGTTATCTGTTGATCAGTTGGAGTCAAGTTACAGTAAACTACTGATCTGTCATTTGAGTAAATCTGAGCTTCTCAGATCTATAGTTTTTCAGTTTCACCAAGGAATCAATAACTTCTTCCAACACAACTATAAGTCACATTTGTGATCTACTAGCTGACAAACCTGCCGTTACGCTGATTTTCATTTTACCAATTTTCTTTTCGCAACAAAACAAAAAATGAGCTGTGTTTGTAGTGAAGTATCGAAAAAGCTTCATTTCCCTGTATTCGTGAAAACACCTTTCAGATTATGAAACATTCATACGAAGAAATATGTGAAATGTACAGATGTGTAAGTATAGTATCCAAATCAAGAAACACGATCTCGAAAACTGGGTGCAGCTGCTTCCCGTGTCTACAACACGATTTTGTATACATCTCTGTGACAATGCCTTTTCATAGCAGTATACACTGATGTTTCTGCGTACAGCCGTTCGCGCTTCGCAGTTGAAAGCTGTCAAAAGCACTTCCAGGTGTGAGAGATTTCCTTAACCAGACTCGACTGTGGGAGCGTCTTTGTAGTAAATAATAAATCTATTACAACTTCATGCTTGATGCGGCTTTTTTTTTCTCGTATCTCAGTCTCTGTGAAGTCGTATCTCTTGAACTGTGTGTCGTACAACGATATATTTGTGTAGGTGCATTCAGCGGCATATGTGGATACTGTCTGCAAAATGTGTTGCGAATAGAGTTGGTTGAAAATAAGTATTAAATTTAAATGTCATGCACAAGGCGGTAGTATGTCGCATATCTCATTTTTATGACGTCATATCTACTCTGGTACCATAATATACGTTTGTAGGTGCATTTAGCGGTGTATGTGGATACTCTCCGTAAGCCGCGCGGCGATCTTGGACGTCTTGTCACGGCCCACGCGGTTTTCCCCGTCGGAGGTTCGAGTCCTCACTCGGGAATGGGTGTGAGTGTGTCGTCCCTAGCGCAAGTTAGTTTAAGTAGTGCGTAAGCTTAGGGACCGATGACCTCCGCAGTTTGGTCCCATAAGACCTTACCACAAATTTCCAATTCTCTCCGAAAAATTTATTGCGGGTACAGGCCGCAGCACAGAAGCAATGCATTTACACGCCATGCATGCTGCAGCAGTTACGCACGCATCTTCATTCTTTACGACATCATATCTTATGAACTATGATAAGTAAGTGGTTCTTATGCCCACAGTGATTGTGAGGTATATGTGTACCGAGTATGGTTGAAACCGGGGCAGTGGTTGAAGGTTTCTTGGGGAATGGCAGCCCATTCTACACGGAGTGCTGCACTGAGGAGAGGTACCGATGTCGGTCGGTGAGGTCTGGCACGAAGTCGTCGTTCTAAAACACCGCAGAGGTGTTCTATAGGATTCAGGTCACGATTCTGTGCGGGCCAGTCCATTACAGGGATGTCGTGTAACCACTCAGCCACAGGCCATGCATTATGAAAAGGTGCTCGATCGTGTTGAAAGATGCAATCCCCATCCCCGAATTGCCCTTCAAGAGTGGGAAGCAAGAAGGTGTTTAAAACATCAATGTAGGCCTGTGCTGTGATAGTGCCACGCAAAACGACAAGAGGTTCAAGCCTCCTCCATGAAAACCACGACCACACCATAACATCACCGCCTCCGGACTTTACTGTTGGCACTACACGCGCTGTCAGATGACTTTCACTGGGCATTCGCCATACCCACACCCTGCCATCGAGTCGCCACATTGTGTACCGTGATTCGCCACTCCACACAACGTTTTTCCACTGTTCAGTCGTCCAATGTTTACGCTCCTTACACGAAGCGAGGCATCGTTTGGCATTTACCGGCGTGATGTGTGGCTTATGAGCAGCCGCTCGACCACGAAATCCTAGTTTTCTCACGTCCCGCCTAACTGTCATAGTATTTGCAGTGGATCCTGATGCAGTTTGGAACTCCTATGTGATGGTATGGATATGTGTCTGCTTATTACCCATTACGACCCACTTCAACTGTCGGCGGTCTCTGTCAGTCAATAGACGGGGTCGACCTGTACGCTTTTGTGCTGTCCGTGTCCCTTCACATTTCCACTTCACTATCACATCGGAAACAATGGACCTAGGGACGTTTAGGAGTGTGGAAATCTCGTGAACAGACATATAACACGTTCGTAGTCCTTGAGTTCTGCGGAGCGCCCCTTCTGCACTCTCACGATGCCTAATGACTAGTGAGGTACCTGGCAGTAGCTGGCAGCGCAGTGCACCTAATATGAAAAACGTATGTTTTTGGGGGTGTCCGGATACTTTTGATCACTTAGTATGTATATTTTTCAGAAAGTAATCTGTCCTCTTCACTAATATACAGGAGAAAGACTTTTCTGTTGACAAGGATTTTCTTGCAGGTCATTCACAATATCGGAGCACAACGTACGCGAACAGAAACATTGCAAATTTATTTGTGATTTGGTAGATGCCAGAAAATCATTAGTTATTTCTAGGTAGACACCGGCAATAAACACTGAAGGGGGACGCAGTAAAACATTACATGACTTATTTGAAAACGTTGTTACTTATCTTAAGTTCTTTATACAAACAGGATTGATAAGAATATTAATTGCATCAATTGGATGTGGTAGACCCCATCATGTAATAGTTTCTCCGGACTGAAGAACGCCAAGTCCTCCGTTGTACGTTAATATAAGTTTTGCCCTGGTAACTGACAACGGCAAAAGAAATGTAATGTCTGACAGAGAGAAGGTACTGTTTCGTGTCATGAGTAGCAGTTAACACCTTATAAACATTAACAATGCCAAATCTACTACAGTTTTGCTGGCAGAATAGGTTAGGCGTCTTATAGCCTTAGTTCTTTGCTCCAGTAATGCATCTCATAACGACTTAATTATAGGAATCAGTGACACAAAAATAAGTGCGTCTTCACTTTAGTTAAAAGTTCCTGAGGATACTGTACTATATTATTAGGGCAATGTGAAAGGTTTATTTTTTTGTCATGAAACCATTTCCGTATGCCTGAATCACAAGGAAACGTTTCATAAAACATATATGTACGGCATAGTGTTAAACATCCGGTATAAACCAATCGGAATTTGTTTTGTATCAGAACTGGTAGATCAAAAGTTGTTCTTGCGCAGTCATAAAACCATCGTTCCTTTTTGTTGCAATATTGCAATATTATTACAGATATTGGTTTTAGTTCTTCCTGAAAAATATGTTTCCCTTATTTCTATACTACATAATTATTCAGTTGTTTCAATAATCAGTTGTAATATACATGAAAATCCCTAAACGGATAAAATTTATGCTGAACCTACCACTACGCCAAATATTATGCTACATAAACGGGTCTGGAAAATATTTTAAACCCGGACAGCTCAAACTTTTAAGGTTCCTAGAAGTGGAAGTCATAGAGATTGTATTTCTTGCTGCTTTCATTCTACACAGAGAGAATCTCACTCTACAGGCTAGCAGCCTAATTACCCCATTTCACCAACTTCCAGTATCCGAATACGAATGTTATGAACGAAGTAAAAAATACTATGAATAACGATATGGAATTCAGAAATATGTATGTTGTCGGAAAACTGAAAATTCTTTGGGAAAAGGGGTAGGTTTAAGTAAGACTTTGTAGATTGAGGTGAGATTTTCTAACGCTTTTTCAAATGAAATTGAAACATGCAAATTTATCCGGTCAAACGATTGTACAGATATATATAGATTATCCACATTCTGTGCAAATAGCGCTGTTACTGTTATGAACAGGCTGGTAAGAGAGAGTTCCTGTGAGTGACTCAGTGACTGAACTATTCTTTTCAGGATGGAAACGAACCAATGTCAACCTCTTTCCAAATCACAAGGGCTTAGAAAATTTTGGAAATACAATATGATTTCAATTAAACTACCTCGTGTTTAAGGAAATATTTAAAACTCAAAACAAGCATAACCAGACCAATTACGATTAAGTTATAATTAAATAAGCTAATTGTAAGAAGAATACAAAAGCGCAAGTATATCAGAACGTACGATGTTGAAACCGAAGGATAGAATGAGACTAGTTGGAAAATTGCCGAGGCAGCGACCCAATGTGTCAGAAAATGCGTTGCGCGTATCACGTTAGAACAGGGGTAGAATCCAGTAGAGAATGTAGTAATTTAGGTACGGCGTATCACTATAGAACAACAAAAGGAGATGAGAAAAATTTATGTACAATTAATAAGGGATTCGATCTTATCGAAGAAAGAGAAGAACATAAACAGCTATTGCTTAGAAATAGCCAAGAGATTCACGTGATTAGAATAGGTGACAGGAACAGTGATGCTATACTGAAGGTCTTATCCGAAAATTACCTTCAGCAGTTAAAGACTAGAATCATGTGGGCAATATGTCAGATCGCTTGGTCACAAATACATCTGTACCTCTTGACATAAAGAAAGTAATGTACTGAATCAGTGGCCATAAGGCTGTTTAAAACATTAGAAACGTTAAGAAACCTAGGAGTCCAAGAAGAATAGGATCGGACTCCTTCCTCTTCCAGGTGCCACACTAAGTTCACCAGTGTTTCCGAATTTAATTATCATCTTCTTCAGATCGTTTAATAATATCGGGCCTCCCCTCAAATCTTTCAGTAGTCGATACTGACTCAATTCAGCACTGTAATTGCTGCTGCTCCAATAAAACCGTTTCCCTAAGAGCGCACGACCTCTCTTCTCAATAGCCATGATGTACTCTCCCTTTATCTATAATATAAAAATGAATCGCAAAATGTGTTGGTAAGCGCATAACTCAACAACGCCTCGACCAATT
The DNA here is from genome assembly GCF_021461385.2 of Schistocerca piceifrons. Classification (NCBI taxonomy): domain Eukaryota; kingdom Metazoa; phylum Arthropoda; class Insecta; order Orthoptera; family Acrididae; genus Schistocerca; species Schistocerca piceifrons. Next base: position 668,167,627 of record NC_060138.1, read on the forward strand.
TGGCCAAATCTTTTTTTAAAATGTTCGTTGAAGTTCAAGGATGGTTTTTACGGCGAGAAAAATTAGAATTATTGCTGGAAAAACCCTAAAAATATCCCTTTTCTTTTTCCTATACAAATGATTTGTAACTAAAACGTAGTCAATTTGAGCTTTATTGCTATGGTATAAAGTTCATATTAAAATGAATCGCAAAATGTGTTGGTAAGCGCATAACTCAACAACGCCTCGACCAATTTGGCCAATTCTTTTTTTAAAATGTTCGTTGAAGTTCAAGGATGGTTTTTACGGCGAGAAAAATTAGAATTATTGCTGGAAAAACCCTAAAAATAGCCCTTTTCTTTTTCCTATACAAATGATTTGTAACTAAAACGTAGTCAATTTGAGCTTTATTGCTATGGTATAAAGTTCATATTAAATTACAAGCACTCACTGTTGTCTAAGCAATGTAGGTGTGTTCCTAACGTCAAAGATCATATCTATCAAAACAATGTGCGTGTGTGCGTTGGAGCACAGAATACATAGTTGGAGAAGTTTAATGTCGCGTTCCGAAACTCGCGTTTCTTTTGTATTAGTTTCGGCACGCGAGATAAAATGCATCAGTTTCCACGTCATTACATCAGTCAAACAAAAATCGCGTTACAATTCGTACGGCTTAAAAGGATTTGACTTCAAGTCATATAAAATTTAAAAAAAAAAAAGTTGTCTGTGACCTAATCTACTGAGTTTGCTTTTGTCAACTGATACACGAAACAAATTCGTGTTTTGTGCAGAGTGTTTACTTAGTTAGTGTTTGTTTAGTTCGTGATTAGTGAAAAACTAATTTATATTTGATATGCCTCCTATAAGACGAAGCAATTTAGGTAGAAGAACCAGAAATGCTACAAACCAAGCTAATTACCGATCTAATCGTACGGCACAAGAACGTGACGACGGAAATGAACGTGAAAGAATTCGGATATCACAAACGCGTGAAGCGCGAGCGCGACATTCAACTAATAATCGCGCAAGTTTGAATCGAGCTGCTTTCAGTTACGATGTGTCAATTGACTACAGTAACTACCAATGTGTTGTTATTGGTTCTATGAACTCGGTTTGCTCACACTGTAAGGCATTAAAATACAAAAACGAAGCCAATGGATTGTGTTGCGCAAATGGTAAAGTGAAATTGATACCATTGGACCCACCACCAGAACCATTGTACTCATTGGTTTCAGGAATAGGAACAGATTCTATACACTTTTTGACACATATCCAACAATATAACAATTGCTTTCAAATGACTTCATTTGGGGCAACAAATGTAGTTTGGGAAAATTTTATGCCAACTTTCAAGGTATGTATTATAGCAGTTACTCATAATTATTTTAGCGAACAAAATTTTCTGTCACAAAAGTTAAGATGTGTCACTAATCTTCAATTTCTTAATCACTTATATATCACTTAGTCATCATATTATATGGTGATTCAGTTTCAGTGACACTTTTATTATATTTTATATTTGATAGATATTAGTTCAAACTAAATATATACTTTTTAAGATCAAATATTATTTAAGTTTGATCACTGACAATCCATTAATTTATACCACACCATAATATTTTATTTTATTTACAGATACAAGGGCAAATATATCACAGAACAGGTTCACTGTTACCAGTGTCAGATAGCGACAACAAATTCCTGCAAATTTATTTGATGGGCAATTCACCAGAAGAAATTGATCTGCGTTGTGCACATAACAATTTAGTAAAGAGGTCTATTGTAGAATAATTACAAACTTTATTTCATCAACACAATCAATTGATTATATTGTTTAAAACTGCCCTGGATCTGATGCCATCCGATAATCACAAAATTGTAATCAGAGCTGATAAAAAACCTGCAGGTCAACATACAAGACGTTTTAATGCACCAACTATTGATGAAGTTGCTATCGTTGTAGTTGGAGAAAACTTGGAATCCCGTGATATTGTTTTACATCGTCGGAATGATCAATTACAACGTATAAAGGAAACACACCACTCATATGATGCACTGCAATATCCCATTATATTTTGGCAAGGTGAAGATGGCTACGATTTCTCAATAAAAATGATAAATCCCATTACAGGTAACTAAAATATTAATTTAGCTATGGCGATAATATCTCAGTCATTATATTATGTATTTTAATTTTATATTTGAATGTTATTAAAAGAAAATCTATTTACAGGTTCTGAAACCAACAAAAATGTCAGTTCAATGAACTATTATTCATACCGCCTAATGATTCAGGAAAATGAAGAAAATCACATATTGAAATGTCGGCGATTATATCACAAATATGTTGTTGACATGTATGTAAAAATTGAAACGGAGAGATTAACATTCATCAGGTTGAATCAAACCAAACTCCGATCTGAAGAGTATATTCACCTTCGAGATGCGATTAATACTGATGGAAATGCACAGAATGTCGGTCGGATGACTATTCTTCCAGCAACATACCTCGGAAGCCCTCGGCATATGCACGAATATGCTCAAGATGCC